>NC_134403.1:2085227-2127727 GCF_038048845.1 Mixophyes fleayi | reverse complement strand
TTCCATGAGTTCCAACATAGTTATCTCCTGGTCTTTATAACACAAAGGGTCAATCTAAGCTAATGCATGAAGCAGAAGTGGTAATAATGTAATACTGTAACCAGCAACATTATAGACAATGAAACCAATGGGATCAGATGACACCAAGGTGAACCCTATGGAGACTGGTCTGATCCACCTGACATGACCTGGCACCAAATATAAAAAACATTATCTTTCACTATGACCAGCCTTCAATTCTACAGGTACAAGAGGCCAAATGTTAGTTCTGAAAACCGATAAAAGGCCTAAAAAAGTCAGGTCCTACCACCTTCCTATGTTAAGTAGTTAATGTGTGTTTAACTAAAGGACAAATCATGTGTATTTGCTCAGGGTTCATGTTCATATATATTCTGATTTCAGTTCTTCACAGAGGCATCGAGAAAATAGCCAGGACAGGGTCCATGTAGTTACTGAGGATAATACAATGGGACGTTGATCAAGGCAATAGAGACACAGAGGAGACAGCAAGTCCAGCCCTTAGTTCTACTTTCAGCACTAAAGGACAAACCAGCATATACCGGGGGTCTGGACATCACAACCACAGGGAAAGGATGAGGCTCAGGGTCACCCTTATATCATAATAACAACTATTCCAAAGTTGATTCCATTAATATATTTTGATATAATCTTTTTTGTATACACTACAAAACTGCCTTAGTGTTATTGCATGTTATTCTACGAGACAATTAAAGTTCTCTTACAGGTCACACGGAGCTGTGGAGACGGTTTTGAAAAACATAAAATAAAACTTTTGATTTACATTTTTCAGAATACTGGATTCCATGTTTAATATCTGCCAAGTCTCTGATTTCAATAGAAAGACACGAGATGGAACAGACGTTCAATGTCAGCACCAGATTGGTTCTCCTGGGACTTGTAGAGATGGAGGAATTAAAATATTTATATTGTGCCCTTTCTATCATCATATATTTATTTATTATGCTTTTGAGTATTATTATTATATTTGTGGTTTTGATGGAGCCAAGTCTACATGAACCTATGTACATTCTCATAAGTAATCTCATCCTCAATGGGATCTTCGGGAGTTCCACATTTTTCCCGAAGCTGATAGTTGACCTGATCACCTCATCTAAGACCATCTCTTATGGTAGTTGTATCACTCAGGCTCTGTGCGTTACACTCTTTGCTTTTTTTGAAATGAGCACTTTTACCATCATGGCCTATGACCGATATCTGGCCGTCTGTCACCCTCTGCACTATGTCACCTTGATGACAAACAAGAAGATTATAAAGATCATCATCGGATTTTGTTTAACAGCCTTCATTGCTGTCCTCATAGCTATTCTACTTACTGGGACACTTCCTCTTTGTGGGAATAAAATCAACAATATTGTTTGTGATAATATGTCCCTCGTTACTCTGTCCTGTGTAGACGCTTCTCTCAGTAAGATGTATACAGCTGCTTGGATCTCCATCTACTTATCTGTCTCTATTTCAGTCACTGTCTTTTCCTACTTGAGGATATTTGGTGTCTGTCTGAGGGTCTCAAAAGAGTCACGTCAGAAAGCCGTCCACACCTTGGTGACCCATTTACTCAACTTTTCTGTCTTCTTATTAGGATTTCTCTTTGTAGCGATCAGATACAGACTGGGTAGTATTAACCTCCCTATTATGGTTCATGTTCTCCTGTCTGTTACTGGTTTAGTTGTCCCACCACTATGTAATCCCCTGATATACGGGATCCGGACACATGCCCTGAAGATAAAAGTCATTCATCACACGCAGAAAATAATTGGGATTAAACTGCAGCTGTGATTTTCGCTCACATCTGTCATAGGTGACAAAACAAAGTATTAGATGCTGCACATGGGGAACATAGACCAAGAATGAGTTTATAAAGTCAGACATAATATTACATTGATTTGTTCCAGAGGACATCGTTTTAAGTGGAATCCATATCTGGTTACAGCAGTACGAGGATAAACAGACTGTAAACTGAGGTTTTACCTGGGTAAGATATCAGTTCTGTCCTGTAACACCTTTGGCCCTTTTAGGAGTGTCCAGGAATGATTCATTCACAACTGATAACAGGATAAATAAGGAGGTTCAACTTTGGAGATATTTAATGTCCATGTGGATATCTTAATTCTTATTGTCCACTAATAAAACAAAATATCTGCTGTATAGTTACACTTTTATCCAATATATAAACCTAAGGTTACCTGTTGTCACGAGCAGGATCAACACATCATGCTTGAAGGATAGAGTTCCCCTTTACTCTGTAACGTACCAGGTTGTGTCCACATATTCTGCTTCCTGAGCAGGTATCTGCCATGGTGCCCGTCTCATCTCTTACACAAAGTACCATAAATATTTACAAATATACAGTGTACCCTATTATGGAGAAATATTGTCACTTTTATTATTAAATATCTGCCAAAAAGATAGAAATCACTAATTCAAAAAGATTTGGGGTTTGCAAACAAATTGTCTAATTTTGCTGACCTGTAAAACCTGCTGTAGACGACGGCTGCCTCAGCGTTCCTCTATGTAGGACGATCACGAGCCAGGAAAGACAAATATTATGCAATGGGAATGGAAAACATGTATTTCACCCCTAAATAGGTAAATATAATGTTTGGCCATTATCAGAGTAAGAGCATTCAGTGCAAAGTGTAACACAATGATCTCTACTATCCACAGACCCATTTGTACAGAAAGCTACAAAAGCTGAAATGTAAACAAACAAAATATTTGTACAGAGCAGGAATGATGGAATCGCTTTGAAACGTGTTTCAGTAGCTTTCAGGCAAATTATAGAGAAACAGATTTTCCAGAAAACCCCCAGGTCCCAACCATCTTGGTCCCTTTACCCGTGATGAGGACCAACTCAAGAATCAGTTTTTTAGGTAAAAATTTAGTCGGCATCTGATGTGTTTTTTATCTTCCAGTTTATTATTTTTTTATATATTAGTTGCTTGTATATAACTTACACTGTTGATATTTCTTCTTTCTATAAGTAAGTTCTAAATAGCATTTTGATTATAACGTTAACAAAAGCAACATTTCAAATAAACTATTTTTAAAAAATGTGTGTAATTCAGTGTCTTCCTTACAAGTGATACAATTTGTTACTTTTATTTTCTCCTAGATCAATATACACAGGTATGTGAGCTGCAGAAAATATAATTCAGAATGTCAAAAAAATAAATAAGCACAGTGTACAAATCACCAAATAAAGACTCCTTCCTGCTTCTTAAGCAGTAGCTGTTTTATTTGCAGCATAAAAAACACACATCACAAACATAAAGAATCCACGTCTTCCTGACACACTAGCTTAGCCCACAATCCCTCACTATTGTCCGGCCACTAATCAGCATCGGAAGGCCCGCCCACCAGATCCCACAATCCTTTTATATCCATACACAGAACCCTTGATATATTTGAAAGTTTCTATCATGACCCCCTTTCCCTTCTCTGCTCCAAACTATACATATTAAGAACTTGTAGTCTTTCCGGGTAAGTTTTGTGCTGTAGGCCATGCACCATTTTAGTTGCCCGTCTTTGTACAGTCTGTAATGTATTTATATCCTTCTGGAGATATGGCCTCCAGAACTGAACACAGTATTCTAGATGAGGCCGTACCAATGTCCTATACAGTGGTATTATTACTTCTTTCTGCTACTGATTCCTCTCCTATGCAACCAAGCATCTGTCTTATCTTCCTCATTGCTTTGTTACATTACTTATCTGCCATTAAGTCACCTGAAATAGTGACTCCTAGACCCCATTCCTCCTCAGTAGTTTCCATTATAGTGCCATTAATACTATATTTAGCCTTTGGGTTTTTGAGACCCAAGTGCATGATTTTGCATTTTTTTTGTCATTAAACTGTAGTTGCCCCGTGTTTGGCCATTCCTATAGTCTACCCAGATGATCAATAATTTGCAAAAAAGCATACTTTCCCTTCAATACCATTTGCAATGTCTCCAATAAAGATATTAAAAATCACTGGTCCAAGTACAGATCCTTGGGGTACTCCACTGGTACCATTTCCCTCCTGTGAATGTGCTCCATTCACTATAACGCTCTGTTTTCTATTCTGCAACCAAGATCTTATCCATTCACCATTTTAGAATCCAATCCCAAGTTTTCAAGTTTATTTAACAGTTTGTGATATAGGTCAGTGTCAAAAGCCTTACTAAAGTCTAGATAAGCTACATCTATGGCCTCCCATTGATTTATTACATTAGTCACCCAGTCAAACAAGTCAACGAGATTTGTTTGACATGATCTCCCCCCAGTAAATCCAATGCTGTTTAGGATCCTGTAAGTTACTGCATTTGAGGTATTCTACAGTCTTTCTTTTAAGAGTGTTTGTAGCGATTATGTATTGCACCCAATCAATGTTTGTTACTTTTCCCCTGAATATTCATGTATGACAATATGTATATTGTATGTAACCCTGTAATGTAATGTCAAAATGTGCTCTGCTGACTGACACCAGTGACCTATGCAAGTGTCAAGAGTCTTTTGAAAATAACCAGGCTAGACAGATAACATCTCTGAGATGCTCCAGAATTATGTAAATAGTCTGGCCAGTCAAGCAGAGCAGAGGTGAGAAATCCTGCCCTCTGAGATGCCAGACATATATCTCAGGGATAGATAACTCCCTTCAAAAGCACTGTGCCATTCTGGGAATCAATCTGCCCTGACAAGAGAGCTAATTTGCAAAGGGTGGGGGTGAGAGGAGTGTGAGAAGTAAAAATCCGATGCCTGATTGAGTAATAGTGTGCATTCTAGGGGAGACCTGTCCAAGTTAGGATGTGCCATGTTTCTCAAAGTCTACTGATCTCACACAAAGTCTTAAACTAGTAAGTTAGTAACTCTGGTTTTATTTCCTATTTTATTTCTAAAACTTATTTGTGCAACTTATTGTGTATGTCTTGTTATTAACTGTTTTGTAATTAAGCCTTGGAAACATTTTTCGGATTAAATACATTTAATCTAGCGTATTCTCTGTGATTCTTTGTGAACTTACCCGGACAAGTGAGGCACATGCTACATGTTTATGTGATTTAAGTGTGTAATATTAATAAGTGGTTTTGGTGAACGCAAGGACTTTATAATAAACCCTTTGTGGTGGCAGAAAAGGTGTATTCATTGGAAAGTGACCAAGATAACTGCAGTCATGGCCAGCTGTTTCAGATTGCTGTATCTAGGACAGGCTGGGTGTTCGTGAAAGTGTTTTCATCAATCTCCCTACTACTGATGTCAGGCTCACTGGTCGGTAGTTGCCTCTTCCTTGCTTACACTTTTGTGCGGTAGGATTACATTTGCTCTTTTCCAGTCCTTTGGAATTACTCCTGTATCTAGTGACTGATTGAATAATTCTGTTAATGGTGTTACCAGCCCCCTTTAAAAGCTCTTTTAGTATCCTTGGATGTATCCCATCTGGCCCCATTGATTTATCCACTTTCAGCTTTGAGAGCTCTGTTAGGACCTTCTCCTCTGTAAATGTACTTGTATCTACCTCATTTTTATGAATATACTTGTAACTTAACTGTGGCCTCTTCCTCGCTCTTTCTGTAGTGAACACTGAGCAAAAATAATTATTAAGATGATCTGCTATTACCTTCTCTCCTTCAACAAGATTCTCACTCTCTGTTTTTAAACTTATTTTTCATCCTATTGTTTTTCTCCTTTCACGTATATGCTTAAAAAAAGTGTTGCCCGCTTTACCCACTTACTGGGCCATATTCTCTTCAGCTTGTGCCTTTGTAAAACTGATCCCCTCCTTAGCCTCCCTCTGTATAACAAGATTCACCTCTTTGTCTTCATTATTCTGAGTCTGATTATATTTCCTAAAGGCCTTTTTTTCTGCTTTCACCTCTCTTACACTCCTTTCAAGTTCTGCCATAGAGTCAGTTATACATTTTCCTGTGTCTACAAAGTCAGACTTCATAAAATCTAACACCTTTTTTTCTGTGCTGTATGAGTCTGTCTCTGTCTTTATACTAAACCCCACTGCTTGATGGTCGCTGGATCCTAGGCTCTCACCCACATTTACATCAGATATTCTGTCACCATTTGTAAGAATTAAGTCTAATATTGCATGTTTGCGAGAGGCCTCACTCACCATGTGCTTGAAGGACGCTCCCTGCAAGGAATTCAGAATGTCCCTACTTCTAGTGGACCTGGCAAAAGACCTCTCGCATTTCTCATCGGGTAGTTTAAGGATTATTTAATTATAACTAAATCATGATTTTTATCTCTCCTTTTAATGCCATTTTAGTTTTACAATAGGTTTCTGTCCAGTTCCTCTGCCTGACATGGTGGATTACCCCAGTATGGAGAATACCTTGGTACCCAAAGGGCCTCAGTTTTTTCTTCAATACTTCATATTAAATTAGTATTTATGCCTTTGTTACACATACATACTACAGCTCCTCTGATTCTTCTCAAAATGTCCTTCCTAAATAAAGACTACCACCAAATATCACCATCATCTCCTCCAACATCAGTGTCTGACCTCATAAATGCTCAACAGAATGAATGGGTACAAATTCCTACAGAATCACTCCAACATCTTGTGGAGCCTTCCAAGAAGAGTGGAAGCTGTTATCACTGTAAAAGGGGAACCACCTTCATATTAAAGTATATGTATAAAATAAATAAAATGTTAATACATTCCCTGTTAGTGTAAAGATCAAGCCTCCGAATACTGCTGCCCACACACACACACACACACACATATATATATATATATATATATATATATATGTTCATGTGTTTTTATTCTGCATGTGTAAAGTGTTCTGAGTCTTATTGAGTCCTAAGCACTATTTAAATAAAATTACTATTTTTATTTTTTATTATTATTGTTCCTTATGGAAAATTATGTTTGTGATATTTTTACTCTTATACAGACATACAAAGAGTTCCGGTTATATTGCTGCCAGTAAACAGCTGCTATCCATAAGTGAACATTGTCATCGTCTCTCTTCAGACCATACTAACATTTTTAGAAAGGGAAATTGATGCATATTGTGAAGATTCAATCCTGATTTGGCTTTACTCTGTCATCTGTGTTTGTATATATTTTTGTATCATGTTGTGTCTTGGTTCTGTTTTCTGTATATGTAATGTACGGCGCTGCGGACCCTTTGTGGCGCCTTATAAGTCAAAGATAATAATAATAATAATAATAATGGAGCCACAGGGAGTCACGTCTAACAGAGACAGGTAACGGACTAAAAGAACCGGCACCAGAGAGAGGTAGGAAGCGCTAGATATAGTCCAGGTAATAATGGAAAGCCAACAGGATGAGAGCAGAAGGAATAAAGTCTGGTCGGATTTGCGCATGCGCAGACCACCCAGGAAGATGGCCGCATGAAGGAGCTCACGGAGGGTCACGGAGGGGCAGGTAGGCGCGTCGGACCTCGGGTGGGGACTCGAGAGTCCGGTGTGTGACAAAGAATTTATGGACCTTGGGGAATAGTTACATTACTGGAAGCCTTGGGAACTTATTCACAAAAGACTGATCTAAATTGGTTGTATTTATACCTTCCAGAGTAACTCTGGGACAGATAGTGAAAGGGATGGTAGAAATCAGTGAGAAGAAGGCCAAAGCTTAAGAAAACAGGGCTAGGGAAGCAGGCCAAGAAGTACAGAGGGTGAAGGAACAGTAGAAGGAGAGACAAGGAAAGAGGGCCCTGCTCATGAGAGCTAACTGTCACAAATCGGGATCTTAGCCGCACTTACCTCATCCGCCGCTGTCATATCACGGCTACCTGGGTCCCTTCTGGTCATCTGCAGCATTCCCGTTCTCCACACCTTCATTTGTAAACAAACACATACTGTTTGTCCTGCTGCATGGGCGCGGCCATCTTGGATGCAGTCAGGTGATCATTCCAAACCAACCAGATTCAGAAGCTGTGATCACATGATCTGATCAGCCAATAGTTGTTTGGGACATCCTATTTAAACCTGCTGCTGTGATCTGTTCATTGCCAGAACAACACACTTCTCTCCAGAGGATAGTTCTTGGCTTCAGTGTTCCTGTCTGCATTGCAAGTGCAGTGTTCCTGACTGCATTACAAGTGCAGTGTTCCTGACTGCATTACAAGTGCAGTGTTCCTGTCAGAATTACAAAGTGCACTGTTCCTGACTGCATTACAAGTGCAGTGTTCCTGTCAACATTTCTAGACTGCTCATTCCTCTGCTATATTCTACAATGAGCAAAAAGATCATCCAGGCTGCTAAGTTCTGTTTCACTCATGCTCCAGCTAGTCCCAAGGGTCCCGAATCGGATCAAGACATTCAGACGACCGTGACACTAACAACCTAAAGGGAAGGGGGAGACACAAAGGGTGGTACTAACTAGGGGAGAGAGCCAGGACAAGGAAGTTAGGAGGACTGATAGATTTGAATAAATAAATGAGTCTTAAGGGCACACTTGAAGCCTTTGAGAGTAGGGGCTAACCTGATGGAACGTGGAAGATCGTTCCACAGCAGGGGAGCAGCCCGGGCAAAGTCCTGAAGATGAGAGTGAGAGGAGGTGATCAGTGAAGTAGTGAGGCGGCGGTCACAGGCAGAGCGGAGGGGGCGGCTAGGAGTGTAGGTAGAGATAAGATTGGAGATGTAGGGAGGGGAAGATTGACTAAGAGCTTTAAAGATGAGGGTGAGGAGTTTACATTTAATTCTGTAGGGTATGGGGAGCCAATGTAGTGACTGTTGGAGGGAGACTGCAAATACAGAGCGGCGGGAGAGAAAAATGAGGCGGGCAGCAGCATTGAGAATAGACTTAAGAGGGTCAAGGCGAGAATCGGGTAGGCCAGAGAGAATGAGGTTACAGTAGTCAAGGTGAGAGATAACTTCTGCGTATCTACACGCAGACTATTGCACTCTGTGTGTCATCTCCACTAACTAGTGGTAGCACTCCACAGACCATCGCATCATGCATCTATTACTTCCAGTGTATCGGTCCGCAGACTATTGCTCCCTGTGTGTCATCTCCACTATTTTGTGGTAACGTTCTGCAGACCATTGTATCCTGTTTCTGGTACCTCCGAGTGTATCGGTTCACAGGCTATCTCACCTAGTGTATCCTCTCCCTCATCCCTGTGCTATTTTTCCACAGAGTTACTGTTCTACCTCGCTCTGCTTTTGCAACGTCTCAAAGTACCTCTCAGCTTTTTCATTCTCCCAGGTCATGTTGGGTACTCTCCCAGAGGACCACAACCTGCAATCCAAATCTCCTTGCAGTGATCTCTGGCAAAAACCATCTGTATTGTTAGACTCCGCGCCTCTGGGAGGAGTAGCACCAATCCCATCAGACCAAAAGGATCCAACTTATTCCTTGCCAAACGTGATAGTAAGTACCGGCCACAATGGATCCAGCAGGAGAACCCTCTGCAAAAGACATGCTTCAGCATCTGGTTGGAAGGCTAGAGCGGCAAAACTCCTCAGTTACAGTTATTGCAATGCATTCAAACTTTATTTGCTCACCTAGACTCTTTGCAGGCAGCTGCTTCATCTTCTCCTCCTAAACTGCTCCCGAGGTACTTCCTGCCGCATCATCTTCCAATGTGGTTAACTACCCCTTCCAAATTTGATCTAAAATCCTGTCGGGGATTCTTAAACCAGTGCTCCATACAATTTGAATTACAACCACAAAACATTCCTACACAGAGACCAAAGGTAATATACATTGTTTCTCCACTTTCAGGACAGGCTTTGGCCTGGGCTTACCCTTTATGGGAGCGCACTAAATGATCTTTATAGCAATAGCGCCACCTTCAAGATCTTTGATGAACCAGGGTGAGTTACCTCAGCTGCCTCCAGCATCCTCAGACTCCGGCAGGGTTCATTCACTACCAAAATATGCTTAAAAGAAAAAATTGGGTTACATTTTAGAGTCGAACAGGTTTGACCATGCTCGAGCCCAATCGATACATTTTAATGATCTTTAATTACAGTGACCTTCAAAAGCAAACAGCGAAGTTTCAACTTTGAATACGGCCGTGTTCTCAATTTTGCTTTCATTGCATTCTGTGAAATTTTTATGCTAACTTATATGTATTAGCGTAACGTGTTTTAATTATTTATAGATCACTGTGTTGGGATCATTTATAATGTTTTAAAATTCTGTCTCTTTCACACCAAAAGACGTAATTTAATGATGCAGAATACATGTCATTATATTCTGTACTGTTGATCGCCTGCAATGTAGAACTTGTTGTTTTCATTCTATATAATGCTGTTCACCTGTTTTAATGTATATGACGATCGGTCTGTGAAACATGCGCTGGACATATTTATCATGAGTTTTACATCGGGTGAAAGGATTCTTACCCCAAAACATTGCGTGAAGATCGAAGAAATTATACAATTGCAGCTGCTTTCAATATTTCATCCAAATACTACATACATACATACATACATACATACATGTATATCTATCCATACATACATGCATACATACATACATACATACATACATACATACATGTATATCTATCCATACATACATACATACATACATAGATACATACATACATGTATATCTATCCATACATACATATATATATCCATACATACATACATACATACATACACACATACATGTATATCTATCCATACATATACATACATACACACATATCTATCCATACATACATACATACATACATACATACATACATGTATATACCCACATACATACATACATACATACATACATACATACAGGTAGGTTAATTGGCTGCTATCAAAATTGACCCTAGTGTCTCCCTGTCTGTCTGTGTCTGTGTGTGTCTATATTAGGGAATTTAGACTGTAGGCCCCAATGGGCAGGGACTGATGTGAGTGAGTTCTCTGTACAGCGCTGCGTAATTAGTGGCGCTATATAAAATAAATGATGATGATGATGATGAAGTAGTTAAAGTGTTTTATGTGCTCTCATAAAAACCCAATATCTAATAGTTAGATAGTTTAAAATAGTTTATTTATAGGTCAAAAATGATTGTAAAATGGAATATGGTGACACCCTCTATCCAGCATATGTATCCATAGGACGATGGGACATAACGACCCCTGGCTAGTGGGATTGTGCACATATTGAGTTTTTGGGAGAATATTGTCCTTGTCAGAAAATATAACTGTCTCTGGTTTTGCCCAATTGGTCATTTGGCTCTTCTCAGTGCTACCAGGTTGTATATTCTCCTTTAAAAAGGGCAGTTAACAGCAACCAGGGCTATGTTCTCTTGTCACCCCCATAGATTCTGTAATGGATTTCAGATGTAGAGTAAAATGGAAGAACTTATGGTACCACCGATGAAGCCACGTCTGTTTGTGTGGGATTCTTTCTTGTTCGTGTTATAAAGATGATTTTACAAGTATTGGCTGGAAGTTTCTCTTCCCTGGTGTAGAATATGCATTCTATTCCTATGATCGGTGGCAGCCATTATACCGGTGCTTGGAATCCCGACAACCGGTATAACGTACCCAACCCGCTATGATATATCTAATAACGTTCCTGTCTCGTCTAGTAACATTCCTTTTCTACTGCGTGCATTATAAATTTAAAGTCTTATGAGTACGCCATTTTATAATATTTCCGTGTCTAAGCCCTGTATTTCTTAATTAAAGCTGAAATATGGAAGCAGCCATGACCTATACGCTACTTACACCACCTTCTTAGAGAGTGTGACTTTTGGTCTGCTGTAGTATAGCAGAGGGTTTTTATGGGAGTACTCCACCCAAACATTATTTATTATTTTAACAGCCTAATATGTGAATATAAACATACTGCTTACCCTTTGTCTACATGACACCACCATTCCGACTCTTTCTACTCCTCACAGGCTTCGGAAAGGTCCTGTCCTCTTAGCATCAATGCAGCCTGTATGTGGTCTCTTGGAGAATGGAAATACGTCAGGCACTGGAGCAAAGCATGATAGGACAGTTAGTTATTTAAATGAGAAACGGCTATTAGACCAGTGATTAAACCTTAATATGTATTACCCAGTATTGTCTTATTAATGTTTGTTCCCAATTGTAAAGCGCTACGGAATTTGCTGGCACTATATAAATAAATGATGATGATAGGCAACAGCCTACAGTTAGTTTACAAGAGTTTCAGGTTAGAAGTAAAATACAACACCAATAGGTAGGGGGTACATTTATTTATTGAGGTAGTCATCGCCCGCATCCGTCCTTTTCTCTCTCAGGAGGCCACCAAAACCATCATACACACACTCATCATCTCCCGCCTGGATTACTGCAACCTCCTCCTCACCGGCTTCCCCCACTCCCGTCTCTCCCCCCTCCGCTCTATACTCAATACGGCTGCAAGACTCATCTACCTCTCAAACCACTCCTCCTCTGCCTCCCCTCTCTGCCTTGCCCTACACTGGCTCCCCTTCCCCTACAGAATTATTTTCAAACTCCTCACCACCACTTACAAGGCTCTCTCCCACTCTACTGCCCCTTATATCTCTAACCTCCTCTCCATTCACACTCCCACTCGCTCCCTGCACTCGGCCAATGACCGCCGCCTCTCCTCCACTCTTTTCACCTCTTCCCATTCCAGAATCCATGACTTTTCTAGTGCAGCCCCCTTCACTGGAATGACCTCCCTCGCTCCATCCGCCTCTCTCCTACTCTGTGCTCCTTCAAACGTGCACTCAAAACTCACCTCTTTCTCAAAGCCTACCAACCATCCACTTAACCCTCATCTCCTCCGCTCATTCTCCCCTCTCTCCCATTCCCTGAACTGTCTCCTCTTGTGCCTGGTCTGTCAACCCTCCCTTAGGATGTAAGCTCGAATGAGCAGGGCCCCCTCCCCTCCTGTCTCCTCACCTGTTCTTCTGCTCCGTGTCTATTGCATCTGCCTGCCTGGAGTTTCTGAAGTATTGGTACTTTTGTTTATTGTTCTGTACTGTTATACCCTGTATAATCTACTGTTTGTACTATGTGCAGCGCTGCGGAAATCTTGTGGCGCCTAACAAATAAATGATAATAATAATAATAATCTTGCTTTGAGTTCTCCTTGAAATGTTCTGAGGTGATGGTAACAGGGACATGCAGAGTATGTGGACACATGAACCATCATCGTCACCCAGTGAGCCAATCAGTAACTGGATTCTGGTTAGTGAAATAAACAATGATAGACATTGGTGGGTGTTACGAGCGGTGGCTCCCGACCACTCGTTCCTACCTGCGTGCGGCTGTTGCCACTTCCAGTTCTGGTGTCCCAGCTGTTGTCAGGGAAACGGCTGGGACGCTGTTCTAAGTCAGCACCGCGTCCCGGCAATGCTGACAGCCGGGCACATTACAACTGTGGGGATAATTAATTTATTAGTCTTCTCCTGGGGGCAATTCTCTCCCTCTCCTCCCTTCTGATTGGTCCCTGTCAGTATTTAAGGCAGGGAGGCAGCCTCCCTGCCGGTTATAGCGTTTAATTCCCTGTGGATAGCTGACCTGATGTGTGCTGAGTTGCTGACTCCTGATAGATATCCTGCTTTGACCTTGGCTTTGTTTTGGACCAGCTTGAACTCTGATTGCCCTGATCTCTGCTTGTTATTTGGATCTCCCTGCTTGCTGCCAGCCCTGACCTATTGGCTTGTCTTTGACTACTCTGCTTGCTTCAGACCCCTGACCTTGGCTTACGTCTGACCATCCGTTATCATTTGGATTGATTCCTCCGGCCCTGCCACTGCGGATTTGTTAATTAACTTACACTACAATTGAGTGAAGACTTGGGGGAATCCGAGTACCTGTGAGCACATCAAGGTCTATGAGAATGGCAGCTGCTATAGGTGAAGACCTCTACCGTTAGTTCTGTAGTTTTATTACGAGACAGAGCAGCCTAACATTATTACCGGCCTAAATTACAAGGAGGAACTCGCTTAGATGGATGAGAGCGGGACCAGTCCAACTCCAGCCCAAGTTCTGACTGGTCAAATTCAGACCCTCTCCCAAATGGTTCAGGGATTATCGCATCAGTTTTCTGCACAGAAACGCCTTGGGGGAAACTAATTTGAACCACATTAGTTCCTGTTCTTTTGCGGGTCAGTGACTCACTTCCGCGTGTCAGACACGGTCACGTGAAATACTAGTCAGCACGGGAAATTATCTCCAACTCTGCTTGGCACAGCATCCTGGCCGTACAGAGACAGAGACCTACCCCAGCGTTTTATACGCAAGAATACGCTGCATCACAACACGGACCTAAATGGTTATGAAGAAAAAGGATTACTGAATGCTGGAAATCGGTAGTTACTGTTAGGAACCCATCTAGCTGGTACAACAAAACACGGAGTCTGCTCCGAAAGTCTAGTGTTCACCGTTGCCCCTAGTGGTGGGGACAGATTTGGCCGCAGACTAACCGAGGGTCGTAAAATGTGTCAAGGCTGTGGAGAACCCAGGAAAGCGGAGTGAAGTCCAGGCAAGGGTCGAGGGCCGGCAGCAGACAGTGTATCCAATAAACAAGCCGAGGTCAGAGGTCACAGGCACGGTAGCAAGGTCCAAGATGCAGACAAGAAAGGTCAGGGTCACAAGCAAAACAGGCAGGGTTCAAATCCAAGCTAGGGGTCATACACGAGAAATCCGACAGAGTATCCACAGGACAGGAACAAGGAGCAAGCAGGTCAGCAGGACTGTGACAGAAAAGCTATAACCGGCAGTGAGGCTCAGATCTCACTGCCTTAAATAGTACTAAGAGCCGATCAGGACAGAGGAGGACTGGGCTGACAATCAACCTCAGGAGGCAGCTAATGAATTGCTAGCTAGAACTAGCATAGGTAATAACATAAACCAGGAAGCATGTATAAAAATATAAATGAACCAGTTTAAATCATATGAGAGCTCCCCCTAGTGTTGGAGGATGTCCCTACACCCTCCTACATATATGCCACAAGGATAATAACAGAGCATAGAAACTAAAGCACGGCTGCTAATACACTCCAAGATGCTGCTTACCGCCGCGGCTCGTGACAGTACCCCCCCTTGAGGAGGGGTCAAGGCACGCCGACACCCAGGCTTACTAGGGAATTGCTTGAAGAACTCCTTTATACGTTTCTTCGCATGGAGGCGCCTTCGAGGAACCCAGGACCGTTCTTCAACACCACGATTCTTCCATTGAACCAGGAAATGGATCGGACCTTGAACTCTCTTGGAATCAAGAATTTTCTGAACCACAAATTTGATAGTAGCCATAAAAATCAAGACATTCAGCGCATAAAGGTTCTCATAGATCACAATACAGAGAAACAGCATGAAATATCAAACATATTCAAAAAAGTCCCACTCTTATGAATTATGGAGGATGACAAATTCCATGATGCAAATACAGTTCTTCAAAGTGTTAAACACCTTCCCGTCACCTCCATTGAAATAATAAAAATGGATTCCTACCGGATTTCAAATTATATAAACATATAGGGTATCAGAAGGACTCCTCTCGATATCAAGATTTTCAGAATATATTCCACTGTAGTGCTTTCCTCTCCAACAACGAAATCCAATGATAACGAAAAAGAGGAAGGAAGTGGACAAAATCTAGCGTGATACCGTTTAGAAAACTAGAACACTTTATTAAAATTCACATGCAATAAAAATAGTGTGTGATTGCTCCTACAAGAAAACAAGTTATTAGCGCATATCATGCAGAAGTCAGATGTTACACAATACCGGGATGGTCTTTCCGCCTTAATGACTTTAAACAGATAACTGGTATGGCACTCAACACACTCTCAAAAACCAGTCTTATCGCTCCGACGCGTTACAACAGTCTTACGAAATTGAAGCGGATAAAGAGTGCCCAGCGGGCCTATCTGGGATTCAACCGTTTGGCCGACTGGATGTACTGTAGGGTCTTGTGATCCGTAATCACGGAGATAACATGTACCGCTCCTTCCAGCCAGTGACGCCACTCCTCAAAGGCCCACTTAATGGCCAATAGCTCTTGGTTGCCCATGTCGTAATTAGCTTCAGCAGTAGAGAATTTACAAGAGAAGTATGCACATGGATGTAAACGGTGAGTGTGAGGATCCTTCGGAGAAAGGATTGCGCCAGCACCAGCATCGGAGTCATCCACTTCTAATACAAAGGGAACATCTGGATTGGGGTGTCTAAGGACTTGAGCAGAGATAAACGCCCTCTTTAAGGCTTCAAATGCAGTTACCGCCTGAGGAGGCCAATTAGTAGGATCCATTCCTTTCCGGGTAAGGGCGACAATAGGAGCCACTATATCAGAAAAACTGCGGATGAACCTTCTATAATAATTTGGGAAGCCCAAGAACCTCTGCACAGCTTTGAGGTTGTTGGGTTGTACCCAGTCGAGAATGGCTTGGACTTTATTTGGGTCCATGGAGAAGCCAGCCGGGGAGATGATGTATCCCAGAAATTACACCTTCTGTACCTCAAATTCGCACTTCTCCAACTTGGCAAAGAGATGATGGTCCCGAAGTTTTTGGAGAATCCGCTTAACATGACTCCGATGCAAGGACAGCGACTGAGAGTATATCAGGATGTCATCCAAATAAACAACCACGGAGTGGTCGAGAAATTCACGGAGAACTTCATTAATCAAGTCTTGAAATACAGCAGGTGCGTTACTAAGGCCAAATGGCATGACCAGATACTCGTAGTGGCGGGAGTGTGTGTTGAATGCCATCTTCCACTCATCTCCCTCTCTGATGCGGATGAGGTTGTATGCTCCACGGAGATCGATTTTGGTGAAGACGGTGGCACCCCTTAGCTGATCGAATAGCACTGAGATGAGAGGGAGAGGATATGTGTTCTTGACTGTAATTTGATTAAGGCCCCGGTAGTCAATGCAGGGCCGCAATCCACCATCTTTTTTTGACACAAAGAAGCATCCGGCTCCCACTGGAGATTTAGATGGCCTGATAAACCCTTTCCCAAGATTTTCCTCAATATAAGCTTGCATGGCCTTAGTTTCGGGACCAGAGAGAGAGTACAAACGTCCTTTGGGTAAATTGGAACCAGGAATAAGCTCAATGGCACAGTCAAAGTAACAGTGAGGTGGTAAGGTGCCAGCAGCCTTTTTGGAGAACACATCCCAGAACTCATGATATTCTTAGGGAAATTGCTCCGTAATAGACTGAATGATTCGCAGAGGCATAGTTAAACAGGACTGTACACAAAAAGAGCTCCACTGGATAATCTCTCCTTTCACCCAATCCACAACAGGGTTATGACGGGAAAGCCACGGATGACCCAGAATCAACGTAACCGACGGACAGTCGATAAGGAGTAAGGTTATGGACTCTGAATGGAGAGCTCCTATGTTCAATTGTAGTGATGGAGTCTCCCAAACAATTTTGCCTCCAGGCAAAGGACTCCCATCTAGGCCACAAACTGTAACTGCAAAATGGAGCTTCACCATTGGAATCCCAGCAGAACGGGCAAACCCGATGTCGAGGAAGTGACCTGCAGCTCCACTATCAATGAAGGCCGACAGGGCCACAGAACTGGCACCGAAAGTGACTTGTGCGGGAATCAGGTCAGCATTATTTAGGGAAACAATTTGCAGACCTAAGTGGACCTTTCCCAGACATGCTCCTTTGTCAGGTTTGTAAGGACAAGAGCAGGAGAAGTGGCCTTTATTACCACAATAAAGACATAGGCCTTGTGACCGCCTTTTGTCTCTTTCCTCAGGAGAGAGGCGATACACCACTGACTGCATAGGCTCCTCAACATCCATGGGAACTGGAATAAATACAGACGAAAAGGAAGATGCCTCTTTCTCTGTCCTCCTCTCTTTTATTCTCCTGTCAATTTTAATGGCGAGTTGCATAAGGCTCTCCAACAAGGTAGGGGAAGGATACTGCACAAGTGAATCTTTACTCTGCTCTTACAGTCCTAGGCGAAACTGGCTGCGTAACACTGGATCATTCCATTCACTGTCAGACGACCATCTGCAGAATTCAGCGCAGTATTCTACTGCCGAACGCCGGCCTTGCTTTAAGGCCCGTAGATGAGCCTTAGCGGAGGCAACTCTATCTGGGTCATTGTAGAGGAGACCCAATGCGTTAAAGAAAGCTTCCAAAGATTGCAAGAAAGGGCTAGACTGCGGCAGGGTGAAGGCCCAAGACTGGGGGTCACCCTGCAGGAGCGAGATGACAATCCCGACTCTCTGCTGTTCTGAACCAGATCGAGGTTTCAGCCGAAAGTAGAGCTTGCAGTTTTCCTTACAGTTCCGGAACAGGGCTCTATATCCGGAGAACCGGTTCGACAAATTTAACTTGGGTTCATTGGTGGGACCGGAAATAGCTAGTGTAGTCCGGGAGTCCTCCTCTTGAGCGGACAAACGCTGGGACAATCCCCGGATCATCTGATACAGGGTCTCAACATGACCTGCCAGGGCTTGAAATGGAGACTATTTGGTTCCGCTTTCATCCATCCCAATTTCGTCTCCAGAATGTTTGTAAGGCCGGTTACAATGTTAGGCACCCCTCTAGCCGGTACAACAAAACCCGGAGTCTGCTCCGAAATTCTGGTGTTCACTGTTGCCCCTAGTGGTGGGGACAGACTTGGCCGAAGACTAACAGAGGGTCGTGAAATGTGTACCGGCTGGGGAGAACCCAGGAAAGCGGAGTGAAGTCCAAGCAAGGGTCGAGGGCCGGCAGCAGACAGCGTATCCAACAAACAAGCCGAGGTCAGGGGTCACAAGCAAAACAGGCAGAGTCCAATAATCCAAGCAGGGGGTCATACACAGGCAATCAAACGGAGTATCCACAAGACAGGGACTAGGAAGCAGGAGCAGGTCAGCAAGACTGTAACAGAGAAGCTATAACCGGCAGTGAGGCTCAGATCTCACTGCCTTCAATAGTAATCAGGACAGAGGAGGGTAGGGCTGACAATCAGCCTCAGGAGGCAGCTAATTAATTGCTAGCTAGAACTAGCATAGGTAATAACATAAACCAGGAAGCGTGTATAAAAATATAAATGAACCAGTTTAAATCATATGAGAGCTTTCCCTGGTGTTGGAGGATGTCCCTACACCCTCCTACATCTATGCCACAAGGAAAATAACAGAGCATAGAAACTAAAGCACGCGCCCGGCTGCTAATTTACTCCGGCTCGTGACAGTTACATACTAGGGAATTCTAGGGAAAGAACTATCCTTTAACATGATTGATATTCTGGATCTGTGCAATAGTCTCTATTTTTTCACAAAAGAGCTTTAAACTATATCTGTTGTCTGTCAATTTTTTATTTTTATTTTATTTTATCTGCAACCTCTTTCTTTCGGACGCATGGACCCAAGGCCTCTGTCTCTACTGTGGCATCAAGGGTCACTTTTCCCGCTACTGTTCTAAAATATCGGGAAAAGAGCAAGCCTAGGGAATAAGGGGGAGGTTCGCCTAGGTCTGCAAATCATGTCCTCCAAAATGCAGTCTTAGCTCCTGCACGCATCACCCACGGTGCTTGTTCTGTTGCTGTTTCAGCTTTTGTAGATAGTGGTGCCGCTGTCAACTTTCTGGACATCGGATTCGCTCATTCTTCTGGGTTCCCTTCTGTGAAGCTTGATTCTGCTATCACTGCCTGTGGCTTCGATTGAGGTCCATTGCCTCGTGGCAAAATTGCTCTTATTGCCCTGACCTCTGCTTGCTTTTTGGATATCCCTGCTTGCTACCAGCCCTGACCTATTGGCCTGTCTTTGACTACTCTGCTTGCTTCGGGCCCCTGCCCTAGTCTTACGTCTGACCATCCGTTATCATCTGGATTGCTTCCTCCGGCCCTGCCAAGGCAGTTTTGTTAATAAACTTACACTACAATTGAGTCAAGACAGGGGGGCATCCGAGTACCTGTGAGCACATCAAGCTCTACGGGACAGACGACTGCTATAGGCGAAGACCTCTACCACTAGTTCTGCAAGTTTATTACGAGACCGGGTAGCCTAACAGTGGGTAATATTGTAACTATGTAATATTTGTGAGAAAGTGTTTCACCTGCTGCTCCAACCCCAAAAACAAGCTTGTAAAGAAAACGTGTGGGCTACGTACTGGGCATATTTCTCACACATATAGACAATGACAATGTGAGCCTTATAGATATAACAAAATGTCACAATGTGAATTTGGAAGATCTATAAAATATAACCCTATCACAAATCCCTTTGTTAAGTTGTTAATTGATGAATTCTATACTATGTGTTATACAGGAACCTACCAAGTACCTTTATAAGTTGATTTCCAAAATACACACAAAACGTTCACAATGGAAACTGTGTGAAATGTCAGCAACAGCTTCGTGCTTCTGGGACTTCTGCAGATGGCAAGAGCAAAATATCTATACTGTGCCCTTTCTATACTTGTATATATGTTTATTATGTTTATGAGTATCATGATTGCCTTAGTGGCACTGACTGATCAAAACCTCCATGAGCCAATGTACATTCTCATATGTAATCTAGTCCTCAACAGCATATTTGGGAGCTCTTCTTTCTTCCCAAAACTATTTACTGACTTATTTACATCATCAAAGACCAACTCAAGCAAAGGACGCCTTGTGCAGTTATCTAGTGTAACCATTTCTGCTTATTTTGAAATAATCACGTTTACTATTATAGCATATAACTAGTAGCTGGCTTTTTGTCAACCATTACGATAAATCATCTTGATGACCAATGAAAGTGGTATAAGACGTATTTGGAAGTCTGATCTTCTCCGCTACAGCAGTCTCCTTTGGCACATTTCTAACAGCAGATCTTCATTTTTGTGGAACACAAATACAAAATATTTTCTGTGATAAAATGTCCTTATTAATCATCATCAACAATCATCAACAATTCTTTATATAGCGCCAGCAAATTCTGTAGCGCTTTACAATTGAGGACAACCAGTATAAACAATACTGGGTAAAACAAAGAGGTAAGAAGGCTCCGCCCACAAGCTTGCAATCTATAGGTCAATGGGAGTCAGATAATGGTGGTTAAATCTACATATTGCATATTGGTCCAGCCCGACTGCAAATGATAAAAAGTGATTTGTATGCTATGTGATCCAGTCACACAGCAATGTTGGTCTGGGGTCAGAGGGTTGTTGTCTTGTGTGAATTGTATAAAGTGTGGTAATAGTGTAGCCTAGTGAGGTTAAGAGGATGGTTGAGGAATATTATAAGCTTGCCTGAAGATATGGGTTTTTAGAAAATGCTAGAAAGTTTGTAGACCAGAACAAAATCTTATTGTGCGAGGGAGGGAATTCCACAGATTGGGTGCAGCTCGAAAAATGTCCTGTAAACAAGAATGGGAGGATGTAAAGAGAGTAGATGAAAGACGCAGATCTTGTACAGAACGGAGGTGTCGAGTTGGAAGATACTTTGAGACAAGTGAAGAGATGTATGTCGGTGCAGTGTTGTTGATGGCCTTGTACGTTAGTAGAAGAATTTTATATTGGATTCGGAAAAAACCAGGCAACCAATGTAGAGACTGACAGAGTGGCTCAGCAGAGGAAGAACGTTTTTCAAGGAAAATCAGTCTGGCTGCTGCATGCAAAATAGATCAAAGGGGTTTGAGTCTGTTTAGGGGAAGACCAGTAATGAGGGAATTGCAATAGTCAAAGCGGGAGATGATGAGTGCATGATTTAACATTTTTGCAGTGTCATGTGTAAGATATGTGTGTATTTTGAAAATGTTTTTAGATGTATATAACATGATTTAGATATAGAGTCGATGTGGGGAGCTTGCAGGGTGGGATTTATGGTCATCTCATCAACAGAGATGGAAATGTCAGGTATGCGTCTGTTGGTAGGTGGCAATTTTATTATCTCTGTTTTTGAAAGATTGAGTTTGAGTTGGCGAGAGGACATCCAAGATGATATGGCAGAAAGACAGTCAGTAATGCGGGACATCACAAATTCCACTTTAAAAAAATTATACAGAGGAGTAATGTGGGAGATTTACTTAATTTTGACATCAATGATCATATTTTCCTATCTGAAGATAACGTTTGTCTTACGCTCTTTAAAGAACCGCGTAATGCCGTGTCGTTGTCTTGCTTCTTGACCCACCTTCTGTTGAGCTTCAGTTCACAGATGGACACACTGATATTCTGCTGTAGAATTTGCTGGTACAATCCAGAATTCATAATTCCATCAATGAAGGTAAGTCGTCCTTGTCCCATGACAGCAACACATTCCCAAGCCATGATACTGACAGCAACATGAATCACGGGATGAACTTTTATGCAGTGTTTGTTTTTTTCCAAACACAATGTTTCTTAATTAAGCCAAAAAGTTCTATTTTAAACTCAGTCATCAACAGAACATTCTTCCAGTAGTCTTTTGGCTCATCAAGGTGGTCTATAGCAAACTTTAAACGGACGGAAATGTTACTCTTGGACAGTAAGTGGCTTCCTCCTTGCTGTCCTCCCATGCACACTATACTTGTTCAGTGTTTACCTGATGGTGGACTCATGATCCCTGACATTAGCCAGTGCAAGAGAGGGCTGCAGATCCTTTCACATCACCCAGAATATAAATACATATGTGTTGATCTTGGAGTGAATTTAGTTGGAGACCACTCCTGGCCAAAGCATAAATGATGTTGAATTTTCTCCACTGCCTGACGGTGGGTTGGTGAAGCCCAAAGTATTTACAAATCATTATATTACCTTTCCAGCCTGATAAGCATTTATAACTCTTTTCTCAGAGGTCCTTGGAGTTCACAAATACTTTTTTCAGACCTTCTACCACCACTGTATGTTAATCTGGTACTATATATTAGTATGCTTCATCTGTGTCCTCAGACTTCTTGTCCAGATTCATTTTTCAGACATCCCCTCCATGTATCATCTACCTGTCTCTGATCCTGGTATGCTCTTTGTAACTAATAAGAGATACACAATGTCGCCCTTACAGCAGCTCAGCACGGACAGTGTAGGATATAATAACCACAGGTCTAGAGGTGGGGAAAAAACAAACAAAACTAAAATGGACCTTGTTGCATTTTGGCCTTTTTCAAGTGTAGTACTGTCCTAGGAGGGCATACTGGCGAGTCTGCGCTGCACAAGGAAGTCCAGCGCCTCCAGAGAAGGGGCCGGGAGAGCCAAAACATCACTGGGTACGGGGATCACACTGATTTTCATAGCACTTTAGCACAGATCTCACTTTTGTATTTTTCGTCTTGCTGTTTGGCCAGGAACAATTTTATATTGCCGCCAAAGGTTAAGGCATAAAGCACTTATTCATCAGTTTGTAGGTGGCAATTGACCAATATGGGCTTGGCCCCCAGAGATCTATAGGAAGTGGTATGGCCCTGCGGCTCCTACCTTACTGCCTTTTCAAATGCTCCCTTTTGAGTGGGGGTAAAAATTCTGAACAACTGGATGCTTCAGCTTGTCTCAGGTAAAAGGAATCTCCCCAGAAAGCAGCAAACAAGGGTCCGAAAACCTTTGCTCTTGTCAGAGTCTTCTGGTCACTGGGGTCTGGGATATGGGTCTTTCCAAGGAGCAGGGCCTGAAAGAACCACACCACAGCGCACTTTTTAGTTTTACATTTTTCCACACTGCGTGAGACAGAGCAAGTACATCGGGTTTTCTGCAACCGTTCAAAGACAGTAACCAGCATCTTGATATACTCAATACAGACCACGCCCACGTGACTCAATTGTGGAATGTTCTCGATTTTAATACCATACCATAAAGTGCATTAAGCATGTTCAAGAATGTTCTAAAGGGAAGACAAGTGCTTTAATTAATTGTATTTTACAAGGTTACTGTAACAAGTCGCTGCGATTATCATCATCATTTATTTATATAGCGCCAGCAAATGCCGTAGCGCTTTACAATTGGGAACAAACATTAATAAGACAATACTGGGTAATACAGACAGAGAGGTAAGAGAACCCTGCTCGCAAGCTTACAATCTATGGGACAATGGGAGTTTGAAACACAAGGGCATGTGCTACATCATATTACACAATGGACCAGCTAGAATGCAAAGGTAAAAGTATTGAGTGGGGTGTGTGTGTGGCAATGTTGGTTAGAGGGTTGTTGCAATAGCTGTGTAGAGGATGGTAATAGGGTAATCTAGGGAGATTAAGATGGTGGTTGGGGAATATCAAAACCTTGTCTGAAGAGGTGGGTTTTCAGTGAACGCTTGAAGGTTTGAAGACTAGAGGAAAGTCTTACTGTGCAAAGAAAGGAATTGCCCAGAAAAAGTCCTGTAACCGAGAATGGGAAGATGGGATGAGAGGGGAAGAGAGACGTAGATCTTGTGCAGAACGGAGGTGGGAGACATTTTGAGACAAGTGAAGAAATGTATGTCGGTGCAATTTTGTTGATGGCCTTGTATGTTAGTAGAAGAATTTTATATTGGATTCGTTGAAATACAGGCAGCCAATATAGAGACTGACAGAATGGCTCAGCAGAGGAAGAAAGGTTTGCAAGGAAAATCAATCTAGCTGCTGTGTGCAAAATAGATTGTAGGGGTTCAAGTCTGACTTTGGGAAGACCAGTAAGGAGGGAATTGCAATAGTCGATGCAGGAGATGATGAGTGCATGAATTAATGTTTTTGCGGTGTCTTGTGTCAGATATGTGCGTATTCTGGAAATGTTCTTTAGGTGTATGTAACATGATTTAAATATAGAGTTGATGTGGGGAATAAATGATAGTTGTGAATCAAGGATTAAACCTAGGCAACAAGCTTGCGGGGTGGGATTTATGGTCATGTTATCAACAGAAATAGAAATGTCAGGCAGGAAGCTTCTGTTTTTGGGTGGGAATATTATTAATTCAGTTTTTGAAAGATTGAGTTTCAGATGAGAAGACATCCAAGATGAAATGGCAGAAAGACAGTCAGTCACGCGATACAACACAGATGGTGGAAGATCAGGAGAGGATAGATAGATTTGTGTATCATCCGCATAGAGATGAAACTGAAATCCAAAGGAGCTTATTAGTTTTCCAAGAGAAGTGGTGTAGATAGAGAACAGCAGAGGACCTAGGCCTGAGCTTTGTGGTACTCCAACTGATAAAGGAAGCGGAGCAGAGGTGGATCCAGAGAAATTAACACTGAAAGAGCGATTAGATAGGTTGGATGAGAACCAGGATAGGACAGTGCCTTCAAGACCTAGGGATTGTAGCGTTTGTATGAGGAGAGAGTGGTCAACAGTGTCAAATGCAGCAGAGATCCAGGAGAATTAGAAGAGAGTAATGGTTATTACTTTTTACTGTGATAAAATCATTGACAACCTTGGTCAGTACAGTCTCTGTGGAGTGTTGGGAGCGAAAGCCTGACTGAAGAGGATCAAATAGGTTGTTTGCTGTAAGAAAGTGTGTGAGGTGAGTGTAGGCAATTCTCTCGAGAAGCTTGGAGGGGCGTGGGAGCTGAGAGATGGGGTGATAATTTACGAGAGAGTTAGGGTCAGAATTTTGTTTTTTTAAAATGGGAGTAATCACTGCATGCTTGAATAGTGATGGAAAAATACCAGTAGAAAGAGATAGATTACAGATTTTAGAGGGGGAATTAGCACAGGAGACAGGGACATACCAATTTGTGAGGGAATGGGATCAAGAGGACAGGAGGTAGAGTAGGAAGATGAGAAGAGAGTAGAAACTTCTTCATTTGTGGGATCAGAGAGAGTGTCAGAGGGAATTGAGCTGATTGCTTGTCAAGGGAGTTGATATAATTTCAAGTCTGATCTCATCAATTTTGTCCTTGAAATAGGAAGCAAGATCCTGGGCACTGATGGTAATTTGATGGTAGTTTGAGGATTTGGGGCAGGAAGATTCAGAAGTGATTTAAATGTGTTAAAGGAGCGTTTGGGGTTAGAAGCCTGAGCATAGATGAGAGATTGGAAGTAGGTTTCTTTAGCACTGTCCAGAGCATTTCTGTAGGAGTGGTAGATATCAGTGTATGTGATGAAATCATTAGAGGTACAAGATTTACGCCAGTGACGTCCTACTTTACGAGAAAGTTTTTGTAGAGTTCGTGTTACTGTAGTGTAGTGTGCCACGGTTAGCAACGAAGTCTACGCAAAGTATGTAGTGTTGCTGGAGCCACTTGATCCAGGGCAGTTGCTAGGGTTTGGTGAAAATGGGGTACTGCCCGATCAGGGGAGGAGTGTCACGAGCCGCGGCGGTACACCACATCCTGGAGTGAATTAACAGCCGGGCGCGTGCTTGAGTTTCTATGCCGTTATTATCCTTGTGGCATAGATGTAGGAGGGTGTAAGGACATCCTCCAACTCCAGGGGGAGCTCTCATATGATTTAAACTGGTTCATTTATATTTTTATACATGCTTCCTGGTTTATGTTATTATCTATGCTTGTTCTAGCTAGCAATTAATTAGCTGCCTCCTGAGGCTGATTGTCAGCCCTACCCTCCTCTGTCCCGATTGGCTCTTAGTGAGGCTCAGATCTCACTGCCTTAAATAGTACTGTCGGTTATAGCTTCTCTGTTACAGTCTTGCTGACCTGCTCCTGCTTCCTAGTCCCTGTCCTGTGGATACTCCGTTGGATTCCCTGTGTATGACCCCCTGCTTGGATTATTGGACTCTGCCTGTTTTGCTTGTGACCCCTGACCTCGGCTTGTTTGTTGGATACGCTGTCTGCTGCCGGCCCTCGACCCTTGCCTGGACTTCACTCCGCTTTCCTGGGTTCTCCCCAGCCGGTACACATTTCACGACCCTCTGTTAGTCTGCAGCCAAGTCTGTCCCCACCACTAGGGGCAACAGTGAACACCAGACTTTCAGAGCAGACTTCAGGTTTTGCTGTACTGGTTGGAGGGGTTCCTAACAAGGAGAATGTAGAAATTGGGGAGAGAAGGTGTTGGAGAGAGGTGGAAAACTGTTCAAAATCAATAGAGTTGATATTCCTGTGGTTATGAGGAGGCTTGGAAGAGTTTGACACTAGGGAGAGTAAAGAACTAGGGGTGAGCGAGTAGCTAATAAGGTGATGATCCGAGAGGGGGAAAGGAGTGTTAAGGAATGAGAAACTGAGCATAGTCTAGAGAAAACAAGATCAAGGCAGTGGCCATCCTGATGAGTAGCGGATTCAATCCACTGGGAGAGGTCAAGTGAGGATGTTAGAGTAGTTTGGAAGCAGCATTGGAACGTGGATTAGAAATAGGGATGTTGAAATCACCCATGATGATGGTGGGGATATCAGTAGATAAGAAGTGAGGGAGCCACGCAGAGAAGTGTTCAAGAAATTGTTGGTGTGGACCAGGGGGGCGATAGATGACAACAACACGCATAGAGAATGGGTTAAAAATCCTAACAGCATGTACTTCAAAAGATGTGAATGTGAGTGATGGGACATTTGGTAGAACTGTGAATGTGCACTGTGGGGAGAGAAGTAATCCAACCCCCCCTCCTTGTCTGCCTCCCGGTCTGGGGGTGTGGGTGAAATGGAGACCACCATGTGAAAGGGCTGCAGGTGAGGCAGTGTCTGAATGCGTGAGCCATGTTTCTGTTATTGCCAGAAGGTTGAGGTTGTTTGAGAGGAAGAGATCATGAATGGAGGTAAGTTTGTTACAAACAGAGCGTGCATTCCAAAGGGCACATTTAAAGGACTTTGGAAGAGAGGGGAGACAGGTGATGTGTTTGAGGTTTGCTGGATTTCTGTAGTGTTCAGATATATGTGTGTGGGAGAAGTGAGGGGGACCTGGATTAGGTGATATATCACCGGCTAATAGAAGCAGGGAGGAAGAAAGGTAGGAAAGATGATTGTAAGATGTGTGTCTTTTTCGTTTCAGGGGGGCTGGGTGCAGCTGTTAAAGTTATTGAATTTAAATAGGAAAACATTTCATGAGTGTTCACTAGAGGTGAGTGAAATAATGAAGGGGCAATGTGGACAGAGGTGTGTGTTGTAGGATGGGTGAGGGATGATATAGTCCTAAACATAATGCCATGAAAAGAGAGAAAGAAAAATATTTTGCCATTAAGCATTGGGATTTATGAGTCAAATAGCAAAAATGAGGGAATTAAAAGAATTATCTAATCGCAATGTCCAGTGTAATCAGATAAGTAGTGCAGAACTAAGCTGCAGCAAATGTAGTGTATTCCTGGATGTCTGGATAGTATAGAGGAGTAATGATGTGGGGAGCCATGTGGGGGAGTGGGTGAAAGTGTTGAATGGAGAGAAATAAAGAGCAGGTGATTGATTAGCTGAGTTTTTGCAGAGTCATGAGAGAGGAGAGTGGTTGAAAGACAGTATCATTTCTTCCTACTTGTGATGGCAGACGAAGCTTAAAGTAGAAGTGAAAGTACAATGAGATAGGGGACTGAAATAGCTGTAGCATGGGTAGGGAGTGGCTGAGCAAGGAGTACAGCAGGCTGATTAAACATAGTGGATTGTGTTACGAGCCACGGCCGTTGTTACGGCCGCCGCGGCTCGCTTCTAGTGCCCTCTAGCGGACCGGGATGTCACTTCCGGGCAGGACCCGGCCGTTGCTAAGGCAACGGTCAGGTCCTGCCCAGAAGTGACGTGCAAGAAGGAAAATACTAAGACAGTCAAATTCAGTTCAGAAACGTCTAACAAGAAATTAATATAAACACCTTTTAACTTAACTTTCGTCATCATATTAGAGTTTCCCATCATCCGGTTCATTGTACAGTTCTTAATCCTAACAGAGAGCATCGTGTTTGGGATAATTCCCACTGTCTGTTGAGGTGAGATGAGAACTCTGTATCCAGGGATAGACCGGTATCTACTTATAGGTCATAGGCTGGGTACACACCACAGTGTGATTATCCGGCCAGTCACACGACAATCGACCGCTCGACCCATATCGCATTAGTGAGTACTCTCCAATGATGAAAGATTATCGTTCCAAAGCTCATTGTATTGTGTGATTTTAAACTGAACTTAAAATCTTGTTCAATGATGGAGTGATGTCTTTCCAACTCTGCAGTGTGTATGTACTCAGGCCGGGCAGTGTCCATAGATCAGTGCTTACAGAATCCCCATCTTTGAAGAGCACAGATCTGAAGGTAGATCTGGTAAAACTTCAATAGTGTGTACACAAGAATCGGCTGCTGATCTGGACTTTATTTGTTTTTTAATTGTTGGTAAAATCGTTAATGATATCGAATTGGGAGACATTCTGTATAGTGTACCCAGCCATACACCCGGCAGGTTAACACACAGAGACCATGGGGAGAGGGCAGTTACAGTGTAAGGAGGGGCCATCTGGAGATAGGTGGTGAGGGGAACAGACCTGCAGTAATATGTTTTCCACACACCGTAAAATTCAAATATGCTAAAAACTAAAACTTACAATTCTGTTTTTATTCTTCTACAAAAGCAGCAAAAGAGAAAATGAAATGAAAACACAACACAAAAGACTGAAATAACATAACCAAGGTTTATTGTAACACCAGTATCACAATATCGCTACAATAAAAGAAACAGCTGCTTACAACTTAGAAAATAATAAACGCAGCATTATCATTGTGAGGTAAACAGAATATAAGGGAACATGTTTCTGTAACAGATCTTATATAATCCTTCACATCCAGCTCAGGACGTAGGGTGTGATAATATAGCTGGAGATATAGGATGTGCCAAGTTTGTGGTTCTCCTGTATACAGATAGACTGGGACTTGTCCAGTACATATTGGGGGACATTAATAAAGACTGGTGTACAGGTAACTATGCAAAGAAGGTGCTGAACATCAACCAATCAGAGGTTTGCTTCCGTTTTCAAAACTACATAGAAGAAAAAAAAACCCGATTGGTTGCTACGAGTTACAAAAATGCCCCCAATAATGTCATATTCCACACATCCGCTGTCTCATCGCTCGTTGCTTTCACCGTCTCACTGGTTAATGATAGAAATGAGAACAGGTGCGGCAGGAGCAAACCCTCAGATCTACCAGAGTAGCAGAGTTTAATACCTCTACCATGACAAGACGACCCCGATAATCAGGATACAGCTTATTATATCTTATAGCTTTTACTGAAGCCTAGAAAGTGTGTTACCCCTTAGTGTGATTACTTCCGGTAACAGTCCTTAATACCCTCACTTGTTGTCTCCCTCAATCTGGGGCACAGGAAGGCCACTCGTGACTCTCCAGGTCCAAGTCCCAACAGGCCAAGCATTGTAGTTCCCCAGGACCCGAGGGCCACAGGAAGAGAACAGGGGGTACGCGATTCTGATCCCATGGAAGTAAATGGGACGACACTAAGAAATGATCTACAGGAAGCACTATACAAATAACGATAGCAGCATCTGCGTCTTACAAAGTCTTTTTAGACCCTATAAATAGGAACCTGGAAAATAGAGGAATTCTTCTGAAACCACTGGTCCAGGAACCTACATTTAGCTCTGTCAACCCCAAACATTAAACATACAAAAGCCCAGGGCAGGAATCCTCTGCCTGGGCGTAGATTGTGCTATTGTGCGTATTTTATAAGCCTGTATATCGCGTTCACCTCAACGGATGAGTTTTCATTGTCAGCAGATGTGATATTATTAAGCAATAAATTAGACTGGTTGTCACAACATCCCACACTCACACTAGTACATCTGTGGTGTGGGGGGTACTCTGCAGTCCACGTAGTTACTTACAGGGACTGACGCCCTCTGGTGGACTCTGTCGATAATGCACAAAAGCCACAATAAAGAGGAATCGGATGCTGGGACCAGAACAACAGGATGAGATCCGCACATCCAATCATTGTCTGGCATTTCTACCTAAGTGCCGGAGCCTTTGTCGCTCCTAATGCTTTAGAAAATCTACCCAGCAGCAATGGGACATCGTCATCTGACAGTCTGCCCTCTGCTGGTGATTAATCATACCACACATGCTATGTACATTGCCATGGAAATGAATGCAGCCCCAGAGAGCTGGATATTGTACATGTAGTAAGCAGTCATGGTATCCTAGTGGTACGAACACCCAAAAACCAATACACAAAGGGCAGCTATTGGGACAGGGAAAGACAACAGCTGAAAGATGCTTTATAAGACAGTTCTATGTACCAGTGACAGAACAACTGGAGACAGAGTTTAAACCACCATCATGATAAAACTGTATTGCAAGGCACTGAGTAACAGCATCCGCTACTCAACAGCAGCCTTAAGAAGTCAAATAAAACACAATCATTCAATTACAGCCCAGACACGGGGCTCCGACTTCTAGAAAACAATATATAGAACTCACAGAGGGACAGACAACAAGAAGAAGTGCATTGAGAATCACATACAGTAGTGCAAATACAGGCAGCCTCGGACTGCAGATCAGTGCAACAAGTTTAAATCTAAACACATCAAGCAGCACAGGGTACTTCTGGCAGAGAGCAGAGCCGTGCGGAGCATTGTAACAAAGCTGAGTCTAGCTCCACTATGTAACATATAGGTTTCATGTACATTGTGTTCTAGGTAAGGACAGAAACACAACAGATATCGGATCTTGACAAAGGCTGGAGACTTGTATTATGTCTGATTGTTATATATAAATAGGAACATTAGACACCCTCAGTAATGCTGTGTGCAAAGAGGTGCGGGATTCAGACGTGAGATCACGGATGTAAGGGCTGGAGTCTACATACAACACATATAAAGTGCAGAGAAGTACGAAGAAAGAAATGTTATATGTTCAAATTTATAGTTATTTTAAGTTTTAAATCAAGGTTTTTTTTTTTTTGTTTGTTTTTTTTTATTCTGGCGCTTACTTATTTGGGATTCACCCGATCCCAAAACTCCACAGAACTGGTCCCAGCTCTGAGAATAGAACCAGGTGCACATTCAACAAACATTAACTCAATACTGACATTACAGCTCGTCATCACAACTACGTACAAACAGCTCATCTATCAAAGCAAAACTATGCACATCTCTGGGCCCTATACGTATCAATATTCATATGACGGGGGAGGCTGATTATTCTGTGCAGAGATATCAATGAAAACAGATTGGTCTCCGCAGACTGTTCCAGAGACAATGCGGCACCCGCACCGAACTGAATCTCGCCCAGAGAAACAAAAGGAGAGAGAGATACATAGAGAGTCATAGTCTCTGCAGAGGGAGACAGACACAGGTGGGAAGTGGGAACAAAATAAAAAAAAAACATCACTCGCATCAGGTTGTCTAAATACATAGACCCTCAATTGTCTACTCACACATCTAAATTACAAAATAAAACAGTTTGTTACAAGACTTTCTAATAATTCTGCTAGAAAGCCCGAGGCTGGACATACAGCGTACTGACCACTACATACTGTCAGCGGCTATATACAGCAATGAAAAGAAAAGCAAACTTATCCTCTCATAAAACAATGTCTGAGCAGGTCTGACGTAATGTAAATAGCGGGTTTCTTTACATGCTAATTTCATCCAAAAATAAAAATACCACTTTAGGTGAAATTAAGTGAATAAAATAAGTAAAATAAGTCTATTAATACATCCAACAGTCACAGACAGGAGGCCTCCTCCTGCTGGAAGACACAAGGTTGTCCAGGTTCCTCTCCCACTAATTGCACATATCCAGCTCGCAACAATTAGATGCATCGGAGAAAACGCAGAATCGCTGCACTGATGGGACACAGGGAAGTCACCTCCCTATTCTGTCTCCAGCTTAAACTACATTTTTAGTTAGCCGTTAACCATAACATAGAAAGGACTATGGCTCTACAACCTATATCCTAAAAGGGGTTAAACATACAGGTAACATCTAGGTCAGAACCAGTGTTTGCAGCAATTTCACCAACTCATATTGTATATGGATCGAATGATAAATCAAAAAGGTGAGTTTTACATTTTATAGCAAAAGTTTTTAATGGAGGTTTATAATGAGACAGCCAGCATGCAAAACTGCTATACTCACACGTGGTCACAAGATGGCGCTCTTAACACCTTACATGGAAGAGGATTACAGAGATGATCCTCTCTGGCTATAACCAGGGGTGGTGGACAACGCTTAGTGATCAGCAGGCCCTGAAACAGCCTTTTACCCCTATTCACAAACCAAGTGACACTTACCAGAATAAATTAGAGAACGTAAGGATTGTCCACAGGTTGTTTAACAAGATTAATGCCACAAGCACAATAGTACATTTATATAACTGGTATAGAAAAGTGTGTCTGACATCCTTCACCTGACCTGGGAAGTGTCATTAGAGCACTGGTACGTGTCTCAGGAGACAGACGGACTAACGCGAGGGTCGTCCGCTGTCCCCTCCGATATCTGCCATCAGCAGAGAATCAGCATAAGAGAGAAGTTGTACTGAGCAAGAATCTCAGAGCAGCATTACTAAAATAATGACAACAACATAATACTCACACTGCATCCAGATCACTACATCTAGCGGATCACCACTTACAACAAACACAAGTAAATAGTATACAAAATAATAAATTAACACAAACATCAAAAATAAACAAAAAAACATCTTAGAAGAAATGTTTGTAACTCAAGTTTTGAACTTATTTTGCTCATCACAGCTGTCGCCCCGGCACAATGCAGTTACTTTGTGGGAGGAGCCTATGAACACAGCAGGACCTAGCGGCATCGCCGAGGCACCTGGTCTAATGTACTGATGGGTGTAATGTCGGCCCTCGCTGTGTGTAGCCGAGGGTCCGCTATAAGACAGATCAGCGGGACCAGCAGACAACACAGAGGAACCGGTCAGCCACTCACAAACTTATTTGGTCAAAAGCAGACAAACAAGATACAAACATCAGGCGGATACGGATTAAGATATCCCTTTCAGAAGTGTAAGAACTCTGCAGTGATCAGTTTGACGATTGTCCATTTACTGCGGAATCCCACAATACACCTCGCAGCGGTGTAATCCGCGTTCACGTCGTGGAAACGCCCAGAAGCTGATTGTCTCGTTAACGCTCCACCAGCAGTTCGGAGGTGGAGTCCTTACAGAGCTCTCCAGATCAGCCCGTTCTTGCTGGGTTCCAGAAACTCCTCCACCAGCACCTGAATAACTTTCTTCAACTCTTCCTCTAGGAAGGATCGGTCGCTGGAGAGATGTAAGACACGGATTAATGCCCACACAGCGGGCCGCAGGGCAGGGGCCTTAGGGGCTGCGCTCACCTCTTTCCCGGTCTCCCGCACATCTCCGCGTAGTATTTGATCTTTGGTTCGGTCCCGCTGGCTCTCAAGGTGGCCACGCAGCCGTTCTGGAACGTGAACGTGATCATCTGGCTGTTCTTACTCACAGGAAGTAACTGGAAGAGATGGTTGAGCTGGTGAGAGTAGCACGGCCTGGAGGGAACGTGACCTACCTGGACTGAGATCACACCGACATACATGATGTGTAACACACGGGATTATTACACTGTCCAGAGAACGACATCTATATCTAGTCTAAATTATCTTGTCCATTGTCATTCAGCATTATATTACGCTGCAATACATAACTAATTACCACTGTACTGATGGATGTTCCTGAAGAGTATGTGGCATCTACATACAGTGGTGGCGGCTGTCTTGTGGGCTGAAACAATTCAGGAGAATTGTTCAGCAGAACTGGTTGAGACCACAAAACAGCTGCCCCCGCTGAGTGCAGGTGAAATAACACGTCTGTAGTCTACCTGGAAGGAGACGTACAGGAGTAACATTTACATATATGATAGCGTGTGTCATGTAGATGATTACACGGTTTATATAGCGTGTGTAAGGGACGCTCTTACGCTCCTCTTGTTCTGCTGGCTGCTGTCGTAGCCCATCGGGATGTCTCGCACATAGAGGACCCCGTACGCCCCACACGACTCTGGGTACTGCTTTGGGGCGTTATAGTTACGCAGCCGTTCGAATATCCTCTTGATGGTGATGGGCTCGTAGCACAGGAAATAGGAGGTTTTTGAAATGTGATAACCGTATCTGAAAGATGGCGACAATAAAACACGCTTAGAGGACACACGGAGAACACGCTCTGGATCCCTCTGTCCCAAGTATCATTATGTCTGGATGTATCAGGAAATAAAACTAAACTACCAGAGATGTCCTGATGGGGGCTGAGGCCTTCCAGCTACCTCGCACCCCCCCTCAGAAGCTTGTACCTCGTGCCCTCCAGAACATATCTAACATTTACATGCAGGAGAGATCAGCCAGAAACTGAGGCACGAGGCACCAAGTGGCGGATACCTTAGTTGACCTCCGGGAAGTAGTAAACCTGTAGCATATAGTTATACTGCAGAGAAGGAGCCTGTGTTATGATACCCTTGGGATAGGACACAGTTTAATCTACTCACGTCTCGTATATGTGGATGAGCTGCTGCTCCAGGGTCATATTGGTGCTGTCCAGATACGCTGCCATCTCTGCAACCACCACAGCTGCGCTGACCCCATCCTTGTCCAGCACGGCCGTACGGCACATGTAGCCTGGTCGGCACAAGATCAGTGTTTTATATAATCCATCTCAGTAACATCAGCTGAGAACGTTTAATGATATGAAACTACTTTCTTTACTGGATGTTAATTATTGGTTTATTCATCCAGTAATTTGGTAGTTTCAGGACATTTCCCTCTTTCCAATAGCAGATTACACCAACACCACCCCGGCCACTGACCTATAGATTCCTCAAACGCAAACAGGACAGTTTTTCCTTTATCCAGCAGAATCTTCACCCTGTTTCCGATCCATTTAAATCCCGGCAGAGTTTCCTGTAAGAGAAGAGGAAGCGTCTAATCCTCTGTCAGCCAATAAAGGACCAGCAGACCCTGATGTAATCACTCCTCCGTTCACCTTACAACATATTAACGCCTGCCCCTGCTGGGGTATTATTACTGCCAACAGCAATAGAGAGCTGGAGAGAGTGCCCATCCCTCGCTGTCATTATACCCTGCAATGGGGCACTTGCAGTCCTGGCTGCCCCTACCCTGAGGGTGGGCATTATAATCTGCTGCAGGATATAGTGTCATCACGCGCGGTCAGTGTACAGTCAGGGCAGTCCGCTCGCGGTCAGTGTACAGTCAGGGCAGTCAGTGTACAGTCAGGGCAGTCCGCACGCAGTCAGTGTACAGTCAGGGCAGTCCGCGCGCGGTCAGTGTACAGTCAGGGCAGTCCGCGCGCGGTCACCGTGCAGTCAGGGCAGTCCGCACGCAGTCAGTGTACAGTCAGGGCAGTCCGCTCGCGGTCAGTGTACAGTCAGGGCAGTCAGTGTACAGTCAGGGCAGTCCGCACGCAGTCAGTGTACAGTCAGGGCAGTCCGCGCGCGGTCAGTGTACAGTCAGGGCAGTCCGCGCGCGGTCACCGTGCAGTCAGGGCAGTCCGCACGCAGTCAGTGTACAGTCAGGGCAGTCCGCGCGCGGTCACCGTGCAGTCAGGGCAGTCCGCGCGCGGTCACCGTGCAGTCAGGGCAGTCCGCGCGCGGTCACCGTGCAGTCAGGGCAGTCCGCGCGCGGTCAGTGTACAGTCAGGGCAGTCCGCGCGCAGTCAGTGTACAGTCAGGGCAGTCCGCGCGCAGTCAGTGTACAGTCAGGGCAGTCCGCGCGCAGTCAGTGTACAGTCAGGGCAGTCCGCGCGCAGTCAGTGTACAGTCAGGGCAGTCCGCGCGCAGTCAGTGTACAGTCAGGGCAGTCCGCGCGCAGTCAGTGTACAGTCAGGGCAGTCCGCGCGCAGTCAGTGTACAGTCAGGGCAGTCCGCGCGCAGTCAGTGTACAGTCAGGGCAGTCCGCGCGCAGTCAGTGTACAGTCAGGGCAGTCCGCGCGCAGTCAGTGTACAGTCAGGGCAGTCCGCGCGCAGTCAGTGTACAGTCAGGGCAGTCCGCGCGCAGTCAGTGTACAGTCAGGGCAGTCCGCGCGCAGTCAGTGTACAGTCAGGGCAGTCCGCGCGCAGTCAGTGTACAGTCAGGGCAGTCCGCGCGCAGTCAGTGTACAGTCAGGGCAGTCCGCGCGCAGTCAGTGTACAGTCAGGGCAGTCCGCGCGCAGTCAGTGTACAGTCAGGGCAGTCCGCGCGCAGTCAGTGTACAGTCAGGGCAGTCCGCGCGCAGTCAGTGTACAGTCAGGGCAGTCCGCGCGCAGTCAGTGTACAGTCAGGGCAGTCCGCGCGCAGTCAGTGTACAGTCAGGGCAGTCCGCGCGCAGTCAGTGTACAGTCAGGGCAGTCCGCGCGCAGTCAGTGTACAGTCAGGGCAGTCCGCGCGCAGTCAGTGTACAGTCAGGGCAGTCCGCGCGCAGTCAGTGTACAGTCAGGGCAGTCCGCGCGCAGTCAGTGTACAGTCAGTGTACAGTCAGTGTACAGTCAGTGTACAGTCAGGGCAGTCCGCGCGCAGTCAGTGTAGTCAGTGTACAGTCAGTGTACAGTCAGGGCAGTCTGCACGCAGTCAGTGTACAGTCAGTGTACAGTCCGGGCAGTCACCGAGCAGTCAGTGTACAGTCCGGGCAGTCACCGTGCAGTCAGTGTACAGTCAGTGTGCAGTCAGTGTACAGTCAGGGCAGTCACCGAGCAGTCAGTGTACAGTCAGGGCAGTCACCGTGCAGTCAGTGTACAGTCAGTGTACAGTCAGGGCAGTCACCGAGCAGTCAGTGTACAGTCCGGGCAGTCACCGTGCAGTCAGTGTACAGTCAGTGTACAGTCCGGGCAGTCACCGAGCAGTCAGTGTACAGTCCGGGCAGTCACCGTGCAGTCAGTGTACAGTCAGGGCAGTCACCGTGCAGTCAGTGTACAGTCAGTGTACAGTCCGGGCAGTCTGCACGCAGTCAGTGTACAGTCAGTGTACAGTCAGTGTACAGTCAGTGTACAGTCCGGGCAGTCTGCACGCAGTCAGTGTACAGTCAGTGTGCAGTCAGTGTACAGTCAGGGCAGTCCGCACGCAGTCAGTGTACAGTCAGTGTACAGTCAGTGTACAGTCAGGGCAGTCTGCACGCAGTCAGTGTACAGTCAGTGTACAGTCAGTGTACAGTCAGGGCAGTCTGCACGCAGTCAGTGTACAGTCAGTGTACAGTCAGTGTACAGTCAGGGCAGTCTGCACGCAGTCAGTGTACAGTCAGTGTACAGTCAGTGTACAGTCAGGGCAGTCTGCACGCAGTCAGTGTACAGTCAGTGTACAGTCACCGAGCAGTCAGTGTACAGTCAGGGCAGTCCGCGCGCAGTCAGTGTACAGTCAGTGTACAGTCAGTGTACAGTCAGTGTACAGTCAGTGTACAGTCAGTGTACAGTCAGGGCAGTCCGCACGCAGTCAGTGTACAGTCAGTGTACAGTCAGTGTACAGTCAGTGTACAGTCAGGGCAGTCCGCACGCAGTCAGTGTACAGTCAGTGTACAGTCAGTGTACAGTCAGTGTACAGTCAGTGTACAGTCAGTGTACAGTCAGTGTACAGTCAGGGCAGTCCGCGCGCAGTCAGTGTACAGTCAGGGCAGTCCGCGCGCAGTCAGTGTACAGTCAGTGTGCAGTCAGTGTGCAGTCAGTGTGCAGTCAGTGTACAGTCAGTGTACAGTCAGGGCAGTCTGCACGCAGTCAGTGTACAGTCAGTGTACAGTCAGTGTACAGTCAGTGTACAGTCAGTGTACAGTCAGGGCAGTCCGCGCGCAGTCAGTGTACAGTCAGTGTACAGTCAGTGTACAGTCAGTGTACAGTCAGGGCAGTCCGCGCGCAGTCAGTGTACAGTCAGGGCAGTCCGCGCGCAGTCAGTGTACAGTCAGTGTGCAGTCAGTGTGCAGTCAGTGTGCAGTCAGTGTACAGTCAGTGTACAGTCAGGGCAGTCTGCACGCAGTCAGTGTACAGTCAGTGTACAGTCAGTGTACAGTCAGTGTACAGTCAGTGTACAGTCAGTGTACAGTCAGGGCAGTCCGCACGCAGTCAGTGTACAGTCAGTGTACAGTCAGTGTACAGTCAGGGCAGTCTGCACGCAGTCAGTGTACAGTCAGTGTACAGTCAGTGTACAGTCAGTGTACAGTCAGTGTACAGTCAGTGTACAGTCAGTGTACAGTCAGTGTACAGTAAGGCCGTGCCGAGCTCCAGTGCACACAGCAGTGTCTGATTCAAGCTCTGGGCATCTTAAAGGTACGAGATTTATCACCAGCTACAGGTCTGGTGTGAGTGCCGAGTGGTAGCGCTGTCGCCACGTGTAGAACATGTGTAACTGTAAACATATATTTTATGTACAGTAGATATTCACAACATCCAAATAAACGTATTTCATGGGGGAAAATGGAGATAAATGTTTTGGTGTTTTATGAATACATCATTAACAGGTGACATTAATAGAATAGTTCTTTCCTGTGCGTTCTGCTGGGATCAGATATTCCACATACGTACTGGACGTACCCTGCAGTGTCTGGTAGAGCAGAGTAGACCCCTACTCATCACCAGACGTATCTTCACATCCGCTTCTAGTTGCACATTAATTACGTGTGCCTTAATGAACCAGGCCCAGACAGCCGTGGGCTCTGACGGTCTCCTGGAGATTTCTCCAACAATCACTAGAAGTCTGGTGCCTGTAGCTAAATATGTTCAGATCTGATGAGCTTCCAAAACGTGCAGATTACAAGCAGCGCCCTCATATTATTACCAGGGATAGAACCAGTATTAGGTGCGCTGTGACCTACCTCCAGCTGGAAGCCTTCCCTGCTGGCGATCGCCCGCAGGATGGTGGAGGAGACCGCGGTGGCCAGCATGTAAACGTCCTGCACATCACATTTCACTCCCGATTTCTTCCAGCAAAAGAACATCCACCACCCCAGGAGGGCCGCCAGCTCGTTACCAGTAAACACCTTCCAGCGGCCGCTGCAAGACAACACAATTATACCCCCATCACAGACACAAACGGGCAATAAACATCCCGACACAGAACACATCTCCACTCGTGTAACAGGCGCTAATGTGTGCAGCCGGACACTGCAGGGATGTCTGGCGGTACATAGATTCCAATGGAATCACCCCCATTATGTCAGAAAAAGTAAAAATTAAAGGAGGGAAACGTCTGGGCTTGCTTACACCTGCACAGGGGAATAACAGGAGCTATACAGAGTACTCACCCCTTTACATCTTGGAATATATAAGACAGGAGAGCTCTGAGATTAATAAATCCTCTTATGTGAGACTGATAGGAATGAAGCCCCGCAGCAGGAGGCCGGATGAAAGGCTTCACAATGCACGGACAAGGATATCGCCTTCGGTACGTTTAGCCAGGCGGGAGAACGGGACATCTATTATTGGGGGGGCAAAAGGTGACGTTTGCCAAGAGGAAAAGAAAAGTGGACGAGGAATCAGAATCTGCTGGGTCCTTAGACAGGAATTCCTAACATCAGAGGAGATGGATCTGGTCTCTAATACCAGAGAGGAGAACTCACATGAGCTTTATCCCATTCAGGTCCAGACAGACCTGGAGGAGGTCCCTGGGCCTACTGGGGTAGGGGCAGCACAGGAAGCTCCATGCAGACCCGCTGGTAGGTGACCATCTGGGCCTGAAGAGAACTCAGCCGAGGCAGGTGACAGCCAGGCACTGCAAGTGGTTCAGACTGACAATGTTGTCTTGGTGGCCAAGACCATTGAGAGGATGGTGTCACCAAAAATACTGTTCTGGGTGGAAGAATACCCATGAGGACTTCCACTGAGGTGACCAGATAAGGACATTAAACATCAGTCCATGGAACAGAACAATATAGTCTTTCTGCCGCTCACCTCATGGGGGAACAGAAATGGAAGCTACTTACGTGTCTTGTATTTCGGCCACGGCTAGCCTGTCAGCATCTGGGTCTGTGGCCAGCACCACTCTAGCACCCTCTTTTTCCGCCAGTCTGAGCGACAGCTCCTAGGACAAGCAGAGGACATTACAGTCACCTCTGTACTGTATCACAATCTGTGTGATAATACAGGATCCCCAATAACAGGTCACAGCAAGATTCTATCTAATATAGGAGGCAGACTCCTCTAATTGCTGATCAGTAACACTATCTCCATCTTCCACAATCACTGGACATCTGAAGTCCGTGTTCTCTCCTGTGGACACCCAGAACCAGTCTCTCGCTCTGGACGTCTCTGATGAAGACAAACGTTCACCACAGAGCATAGGACACGTGTGGAAAGGTAACTATAGAAGAAACTATACAGCTGGAACATACAACAAATGTAACATATACAGTACTGTGTGGAAAGATGCTGCTAAGTCAGAATGCTTTCAAAAATAGAAGTGTTAATAGTTTATTTCTATCAATTAACAAAATGCAAAGTGAATAAAGAGAAATCTAAATCAGATCAATATTTGGTGTGACCACCATGTTCCCCGAAATCTGCAGCAATGCATCAATAGTACAATAACAAGTCTGCAGGCAACAGTGAAGCATGGTGGAGGGTCATTGGATGTTGAGGCTGAATTTCAGCAAAAGGAGTTGGGGATTTGGTCAGGATTAATGGTGACCTCAATGCTGATATATACAGGCAGGTATTTATCCATCATGTAATACCATCAGGGAGGCGTCTGATTGGCTCCAAATTTATTCTGCAGCAGGACAACGACCCCAAATATACAGCCAATGTCATTAAGAACTATCTTCAGCATAAAGATGAACAAGGAGTCCTGGAAGTGATGATATGGTCCCCACAGAGCCCTGATCTAAGCACAGAGTCAGTCTGGGATTACATGAAGAGACAGAAGGATATGAACAAGCTACATCCACAGAAGATCTGTGGTTAGTTCTCCAACCTCCCTGCCCAGTTCCTTCAAAAACTGTGTGCAAGTGTACCTAGAAGTGATGCATTGCTGCAAATTTCGGGGTACATGGTGGTCACAACAAATATTGATCCGATTCAGATTTCTCTTCACTCACTTTGTATTTTGTTAATTGTTAAAAATAAACTATTAACACTTCTAAATGTGAAGACATTCTTACTTTGAGGCATTTTTTTCACAGATGCCTAATACTTTTGCACAGTACTATCTGTATGTGTTTGTCTAATGTTTAGGTAACAGGTCCATCAGACAGACCCTCTGTAATTTGGAGGAGTTCAGGAGAGAGGTTCCCACTTACCAGCACACACTCTCCTTCCTCGGGGTTTGGACATTTCACAGTTGAAAAGTTGTGGTCTGGGTCTTTCTGTTCAGGGACTGGGATTGGTGGGTTAAATCCAAACACTTTGAAAGCAGATTGTACGTAGTCGTGCCCTACACCATGAAAGGACGTGTGAACAAACTTCAGTGAGGTCTTCTGGTTCAGTTCCCTGGAAATGAGACCGAACAGAAAGATCAATCACAAGGAACATGTAAGAGGTTCAATAACCGACCCGCCATAATCGGTACACACGGGCGCTATCACGGACACTCAGAAAACATCAGGCAGGGAAAACAACGTCATGATCTTCACACAAGATGGGTTTTTCCATATTTTCTATACACCTCTAATTACTCCAATATCCTAGACTGGTAGTTGTCTGTTTACAGTGAGAGAAGTATATGAGGTTATAGAGGAAAGGACTCAGCCAAGGTCCCATCCAACATGTCCAGGAACTTATACCAGGAGATACGTAGCTCCCACACCGGGGGGACCCTAATGTTGGTTCTACTAGTTGGAGGTAAATGGGGTTTATGGTCAAGTGTACAAAGGCTTTGTGTGAAGACAC
>NC_134403.1:2060227-2077727 GCF_038048845.1 Mixophyes fleayi | reverse complement strand
AAAAATTCTAAAAACAAATAAACACAAGAACTGTTTGTGCCACAAATTGGTAATTCATAAATGAAATTCATAGGAAACAGATGCTAATATCTAACAACAATATGAACAACGTTAGGACATAAACACACTATCAGCTTGTGATGTTACTGAGGAGTTATTACACTAGAAGAGATATTGGACGGAAGCTGGCGCTGGTTTGAGAAGTATTATCTAATTCTGGGAGTACATCATAAATTACAGCACTTTGCAAAGCAGGTTTAATTTTGGATTAACTGTGCTCCCAGGTGAGAAGTCTTGTTCTCGCTATCTGATGTCTGATGCAATAATGCAAATTAGGGCTAATAAAAGGGATGAGAGCTTTGAAAGACTGATACATTTACAGGTGAATCCAGATGATCTTTACCAAGTGAGTTTTCAAACAAGTGTCAAAGCTGCTGAATTTTAACCATAATCATAAATCCGTCTCTCTCATCTCGGTAGAAAAACGAGTTGCATCCTGGCACTTGTAGTGCCACAAGAGTGCTGTACAAATGGTTCCCCTTCATGAAATAAGAAAGTCCCACGTAATATAATTATATATTCATAAGACCCTCATAATGTAATCAAATAAATTATGACCCCATAAATTAATTTTACCTCATTAATCAATAAATAATGATTGCCCCTATAATTCATTAACCAATGGTGTTTCCTCTTATGTTATGGATGACAAGATAGCGCAGACAGCACGCGGGCCGCACCCCAACGGCACGCGGGCCGCACCCCAACGGCACGCGGGCCGCACCCCAACAGCAGGCGGGCCGCACCCAAACAGCAGGCGGGCCGCACCCAAACAGCAGGCGGGCCGCACCCAAACAGCAGGCGGGCCGCACCCAAACAGCAGGCGGGCCGCACCCAAACAGCAGGCGGGCCGCACCCAAACAGCAGGCGGGCCGCACCCAAACAGCAGGCGGGCCGCACCCAAACAGCAGGCGGGCCGCACCCAAACAGCAGGCGGGCCGCACCCCAACAGCAGGCGGGCCGCACCCCAACAGCAGGCGGGCCGCACCCCAACAGCAGGCGGGCCGCACCCAAACAGCAGGCGGGCCGCACCCAAACAGCAGGCGGGCCGCACCCAAACAGCAGGCGGGCCGCACCCAAACAGCAGGCGGGCCGCACCCAAACAGCAGGCGGGCCGCACCCAAACAGCAGGCGGGCCGCACCCAAACAGCACGCGGGCCGCACCCAAACAGCACGCGGGCCGCACCCAAACAGCACGCGGGCCGCACCCAAACAGCACGCGGGCCGCACCCAAACAGCACGCGGGCCGCACCCAAACAGCACGCGGGCCGCACCCAAACAGCACGCGGGCCGCACCCAAACAGCAGGCGGGCCGCACCCCAACAGCAGGCGGGCCGCACCCCAACAGCAGGCGGGCCGCACCCCAACAGCAGGCGGGCCGCACCCCAACAGCACGCGGGCCGCACCCCAACAGCTTTTGATTTGAACCCAGCACACATAACAGTCATTAAAGTTCTCATCATAGTAAATCCTGTGGTTTGGAAAGCAAAATTGCTATTGATTAGACCCCATCCCCCCACCAATGATCTTGGGTAAATTTACGCCCAATACTCTAACACTGCTGAGCCAGAGCCCCTCTGTGTCTTATAGACAATAACCTGACATTACACCAGACATATCTATAGACATGATCTGCAGGTAGATTCAGACACATCGCCCCCTCACTTACCTGTGTGGTCTGTATGACAGTCAGGTCATTGATTTTGGAGAAGCCGGCCCCCATGGCGGAGCGTAACCCAGCCGTGCCGAAGGACATCCGGCAGCAGAGCCTGTCCCGCAGCTCCTTGTTCTTCCCATCCTGGAGCAGGGTCTCAATCTGGGCTCTGGTTTTAGGGTTCTGTAGGAGAGGAAGATAAACAGCGAGATATCAGACATTGGGAGTCTATGGAACATTCATCCTCATATTACAACACTGTGTATTGCTGATTGTCAAGGAAAGCGCCCTCGTACCTCTTGATAATACCCAGTCTCATTCCCTACTGTACAGCACTACGGAATATGCTGGCGCTATATAAATGTTTACAAACACATAAATTATGCTCCTACTGAAACATATATGCTGTTATTTAGCACGGGGGAGAATGACAGCTATCACCCTGCATGGGATCATCCAACCAACAGGCCGCAATAAAATCGGAAGTCCCTGCTGCAGCATTAAACACTGCCATGCCCTGGTAATTCAGCCTCCAGTTCCCGTCAGGTCCGGACACACACACACACACACACACACACACGTAGAGCCATCATCTGACAGGTCACCGCACTCAGAGTCTGAGTACAGCCAGTCATCTGATGGATCTCAAGGTTCATGGTCTATTTGAATTTATATACAGTAGTTTGTGATACTTTGCTACAAAACTGCCTAAGTAGCAATAAAAATAGCAGCATGTATGGACAACTTAACTTCCAGTTTTAGCCTCAGTCACGGGCAGCACTGTGGCTCAGTGGTTAGCACTTCTGCCTCACAGGACTGGGGTCATGACTTCAATTCCCGACTATAGCCTTATCTGTGTGGAGTTTGTATGTTCTCCCCATGTTTGCTTGGGTTTCCTCTGGGTGCTCCATACTAGTTAATTGGCTGCTATCAAACTGACCCTAGTGTGTGTGTGTGTGTGTGTGTGTGTGTAAGGGAATTTATAACTGATGATGAATCAATAAGTGTGTTAAAATCACAAAAGATAGCACAGTATTGAAGGTGTCAGAAAACAGACACTAGGACAGTAGTTCCCAAACTTTTGCAGTTCGTGGCACCCTTAAAGTCTCCATAATTTTTTCAAGGCACCCCTCCAAAATAATTACTGAGCAGTCCTGTTTTAGAAGTAGTTGTTTCAAAAAATTGTAATAAGTATTTAGGTCAGGACAGAAATACTTATTTAGTTGTATGCAAAAATGCCCCCTCTGCATCCAGACACTCTGCCCTCTCGCACGCTGCCCTCTCGCACGCTGCCCCCTCTCACGCTGTCCCCCTCCTCTGCCCTCTCTCACGCTGTCCCTCTCCTCTGCCCCCTCTCACGCTGTCCCCCTCCTCTGCCCCCTCTCACGCTGGTCCCCCCTCCTCTACCCTCTCTCACGCTGTCCCCTCTGCCCTCTCTCACACTGGTCCCCCCCTCCTCTGCCCTCCCTCACGCTGGTCCCCCCTCCTCTGCCCTCCCTCACGCCGGTCCCCCCTCCTTTGTCCCCTGTGCCACACGGCAGCCATAGCAAAAACAAAACAGAAAAACTTACCAATCCGCGCGGCGCCGGGACCCAGCATCCACCTCTCTCACGCAGCGTGTCACTGAATGTCGATATTCAGTGACACGCTGCATGAGAGAGGTGGATGCTGGGTCCCGGCGCCGCGCGGATTGGTAAGTTTTTCTGTTTTGTTTTTGCTATGACTGGCCCACGGCACCCCTGTGACAGCGCCACAGCACCCCAGCAGTGCACACTTTGGGAAACGCCACACTAGGATACACTTACTTAGAAACGGTGCAAGAAAACCTGCAATCTGCAAGGCGGTAAGGTAGGTGTGGGGGTGTACCAGTGTGAGTAGTATAGGTGGGAGTAGGGTATATGTGAGCTTGTGTACCGGTGGGAGTAGGGTAGATGTGAGGGTGTACCAGTGTGAATAGTATAGGTGTGGGGGTGTACCAGTGTGAGTAGTATAGGTGTGGGGGTGTACCAGTGTGAGTGGTATAGGTGGGAGAAGGGTAGGTGTGAGGGTGTACCGGTGTGACTAGTATAGGTATGAGGGTGTACCAGTGTGAGTGGTATAGGTGGCAGTAGGGTAGGTGTAAGGGTGTACCAGTGTGAGTGGTATAGGTGGGAGTAGGGTAGGTGTGAGGGTGTACCGGTGTGACTAGTATAGGTATGAGGGTGTACCAGTGTGAGTGGTATAGGTGGCAGTAGGGTAGGTGTGAGGGTGTACCGGTGGGAGTAGAGTAGGTGTGAGGGTGTACCGGTGGGAGTATGGTAGGTGTGAGGGTGTACCAGTGTGAGTGGTATAGGTGGGAGTATGGTAGGTGTGAGGGTGTACCAGTGTGAGTGGTATAGGTGGGAGTAGGGTAGGTGTAAGGGTGTACCAGTCTGAGTAGTATAGGAGGGAGTACGGTAGGTGTGAGGGTGTACCAGTGTGAGTAGTACAGGTGGGAGTGAGGGTAGATGTGAGGATGTAACAGTGTGAGTAGTATAGGTGGGAGTAGGGTAGGTGTGAGGGTGTACCAGTGTGAGTAGTATAGGAGGGAGTACGGTAGGTGTGAGGGTGTACCAGTGTGAGTAGTATAGGTGTGAGGGTGTACCAGTGTGAGTAGTATAGGTAGGAGTAGGGTAGGTGTGAGGGTGTACCAGTGTGAGTAGTATAGGAGGGAGTACGGTAGGTGTGAGGGTGTACCAGTGTGAGTAGTATAGGTATGAGGGTGTACCAGTGTGACTAGTACAGGTGGGAGTGAGGGTGTACCAGTGTGACTAGTACAGGTGGGAGTGAGGGTGTACCAGTGTGACTAGTACAGGTGGGAGTGAGGGTGTACCAGTGTGACTAGTATAGGTATGAGGGTGTACCAGTGTGACTAGTATAGGTATGAGGGTGTACCAGTGTGACTAGTATAGGTATGAGGGTGTACCAGTGTGACTAGTATAGGTATGAGGGTGTACCAGTGTGACTAGTATAGGTATGAGGGTGTACCAGTGTGACTAGTATAGGTATGAGGGTGTACCAGTGTGACTAGTATAGGTATGAGGGTGTACCAGTGTGAATAGTATAGGTATGAGGGTGTACCAGTGTGACTAGTATAGGTATGAGGGTGTACCAGTGTGACTAGTATAGGTATGAGGGTGTACCAGTGTGACTAGTATAGGTATGAGGGTGTACCAGTGTGACTAGTATAGGTATGAGGGTGTACCAGTGTGACTAGTATAGGTATGAGGGTGTACCAGTGTGAGGGTGTACCGGTGGGAGTAGGGTAGGTGTGAGGGTGTACCAGTGTGAGTAGTATAGGTGTGAGGGTGTACCAGTGTGAGTAGTATAGGTGTGAGGGTGTACCAGTGTGACTAGTATAGGTGTGAGGGTGTACCAGTGTGAGTAGTATAGGTGTGAGGGTGTACCAGTGTGAGTAGTATAGGTGTGAGGGTGTACCAGTGTGAGTAGTATAGGTAGGAGTAGGATAGGTGTGAGGGTGTACCAGTGTGAGTAGTATAGGAGGGAGTAGGGTAGGTGTGAGGGTGTACCAGTGTGAGTAGTACAGGTGGGAGTAGGGTAGGTGTGAGGGTGTACCGGTGGGAGTAGGGTAGGTGTGAGGGTGTACCGGTGGGAGTAGGGTAGGTGTGAGGGTGTTCCGGTGGAAGTAAGGTAGGTGTGAGGGTGTACCGGTGGAAGTAAGGTAGGTGTGAGTGTGTACCGGTGGTAGTAGGGTTTAGGTGTGAGGTGTACCGGTGGAGTAGGGTAGGTGTGAGGGTGTACCGGTGGGAGTAGGGTAGGTGTGAGGGTGTACCGGTGGGAGTAGGGTAGGTGTGAGGGTGTACCGGTGGGAGTAGGGTAGGTGTGAGGGTGTACCGGTGGGAGTAGGGTAGGTGTGAGGGTGTACCGGTGGGAGTAGGGTAGGTGTGAGGGTGTACCGGTGGGAGTAGGGTAGGTGTGAGGGTGTACCGGTGGGAGTAGGGTAGGTGTGAGGGTGTACCGGTGGGAGTAGGGTAGGTGTGAGGGTGTACCGGTGGGAGTAGGGTAGGTGTGAGGGTGTACCGGTGGGAGTAGGGTAGGTGTGAGGGTGTACCGGTGGGAGTAGGGTAGGTGTGAGGGTGTACCGGTGGGAGTAGAGTAGGTGTGAGGGTGTACCGGTGGGAGTAGAGTAGGTGTGAGGGTGTTCCGGTGGGAGTAGTACAGGAGGGAGTAGGGTAGGTGTGTGGGTGTACAGGTGGGAGTAGGGTAGGTGTAAGGGTGTACCAGTGTGACTAGTATAGGTGTGAGGGTGTACCAGTGTGACTAGTATAGGTGTGAGGGTGTACCAGTGTGAGTAGTATAGGTGTGAGGGTGTACCAGTGTGACTAGTATAGGTGTGAGGGTGTACCAGTGTGAGTAGTATAGGTGTGAGGGTGTACCAGTGTGAGTAGTATAGGTAGGAGTAGGGTAGGTGTGAGGGTGTACCAGTGTGAGTAGTATAGGAGGGAGTAGGGTAGGTGTGAGGGTGTACCAGTGTGACTAGTATAGGTGTGAGGGTGTACCAGTGTGACTAGTATAGGTGTGAGGGTGTACCAGTGTGACTAGTATAGGTGTGAGGGTGTACCAGTGTGAGTAGTATAGGTGTGAGGGTGTACCAGTGTGAGTAGTATAGGTGTGAGGGTGTACCAGTGTGAGTAGTATAGGTAGGAGTAGGGTAGGTGTGAGGGTGTACCAGTGTGAGTAGTATAGGAGGGAGTAGGGTAGGTGTGAGGGTGTACCAGTGTGAGTAGTACAGGTGGGAGTAGGGTAGGTGTGAGCGTGTACCGGTGGGAGTAGGGTAGGTGTGAGGGTGTACCGGTGGGAGTAGGGTAGGTGTGAGGGTGTACCGGTGGAAGTAAGGTAGGTGTGAGGGTGTACCGGTGGAAGTAAGGTAGGTGTGAGTGTGTACCGGTGGTAGTAGGGTAGGTGTGAGTGTGTACCGGTGGGAGTAGGGTAGGTGTGAGGGTGTACCGGTGGGAGTAGGGTAGGTGTGAGGGTGTACCGGTGGGAGTAGGGTAGGTGTGAGGGTGTACCGGTGGGAGTAGGGTAGGTGTGAGGGTGTACCGGTGGGAGTAGGGTAGGTGTGAGGGTGTACCGGTGGGAGTAGGGTAGGTGTGAGGGTGTACCGGTGGGAGTAGGGTAGGTGTGAGGGTGTACCGGTGGGAGTAGGGTAGGTGTGAGGGTGTACCGGTGGGAGTAGGGTAGGTGTGAGGGTGTACCGGTGGGAGTAGTACAGGAGGGAGTAGGGTAGGTGTGTGGGTGTACCGGTGGGAGTAGGGTAAGTGTGAGGGTGTACCAGTGTGAGTAGTACAGGTGGGAGTAGGGTAGGTGTGAGGGTGTACCAGTGCGAGTAGTACAGGTGGGAGTAGGGTAGGTGTGAGGGTGTACCAGTGCGAGTAGTACAGGTGGGAGTAGGGTAGGTGTGAGGGTGTACCAGTGCGAGTAGTACAGGTGGGAGTAGGGTAGGTGTGAGAGTGTAACAGTGTGAGTAGTACAGGTGGGAGTAGGGTAGGTGTGAGTGTGTACCAGTGTGAGTAGTACAGGTGGGAGTAGGGTAGGTGTGAGGGTGTACCAGTGTGAGTAGTACAGGTGGGAGCAGGGTAGGTGTGAGGTTGTACCAGTGTGAGTAGTACAGGTGGGAGTAGGGTAGGTGTGAGGGTGTACCAGTGTGAGTAGTACAGGTGGGAGTAGGGTAGGTGTGAGGGTGTACCAGTGTGAGTAGTACAGGTGGGAGTAGGGTAGGTGTGAGGGTGTACCAGTGTGAGTAGTACAGGTGGGAGTAGGGTAGGTGTGAGTGTGTACCAGTGTGAGTAGTACAGGTGGGAGTAGGGTAGGTGTGAGGGTGTACCAGTGTGAGTAGTACAGGTGGGAGTAGGGTAGGTGTGAGGGTGTACCAGTGTGAGTAGTACAGGTGGGAGTAGGGTAGGTGTGAGGGTGTACCAGTGTGAGTAGTACAGGTGGGAGTAGGGTAGGTGTGATGGTGTACCAGTGAATAAATGGGGCCAGAAAATGACTACAGCTCACCTCTACTGGACATGGTCATATTCCGACCAATGTGTGAGACTACACTGATAGATATTCCCATCAGGGTTTGCAGATTTCTTTCCCTTACTCTAGCAACATAACAGTAATCAATGAAACAGAAAGAAGAAGTTGGAGACAGCAAACAGGAAGTGGCAGTCGGCCCAGAAGAGGCTATGGACTAGTTTCCAGGGAGAGAGGGGTGTAAAGAAACAATGGTTACATATAAAAGTGGACAAGGCCACGTAGAATTTAGTAGTCCAGCAAATGTAGGAGCCAGAAATTACGGCTGCCCCACAGATACCTATAGGAACTAACGAGGGCTGTAGCAATGAAATGCAAAACATTTCATTTAGTCCATATTTACATGGCCGGTTGAACACCTGTCGATTTAGTGTCCTCTGTAATCATCCATCATTACTGTGTACATCAACAACACTGCCCTTACCGGTCTCTCACTTAATACCTGCATGCAACATGAAATGTATATGTGCACATACAAAGCACAGGTCTGAGGAGACAGGGAAGCTGCTGCAGAGCCTCTTTGGGACTCAAGTTTTGGTCACCCACTCTCTCTTTCAGCATGGTTCATGCAGCAAAACAAAGCAGAATTTTCATACTTGTACCCCTAGTTCTGGAGAAGCTTCTCGTGCGAGTGCCAGTACCAGCTATGTACACTAGGGGGCAACGTATTCCCTGGAGCTGCCGGTAGCTGATATTCTCATTTTACACTATTACACTGGCACCAACCAACCAAGGGCTGCCAGGATCCCCAAACATTTCTTGTGAGCCAACATCCCCAAGTTTATCAAGAGGAGGAGTTTGAAATTACTCATTCTGGATGCCAAAATATCGCAAAGAGTTCTTCGCTTCCTAGTGCATTGGAAGGGCTTTGGTCCAGAGGAGCGTTCTTGGATCCGCGCAGATGATCTCAACGCTCAAGCTCTTCTGAAAAAAATTTACTCCAAGTTTCCGGGCAAACCCGGCTCCAAGTGTTCTGTGCCCACCTTTAAAAGGGGGGGGTACTGTCACTCACCGGACCGTGAGTGCCTCTGCGCTGGTGCGTGGTTCTCTATGCTTCCTGCCGGCGCCTGTCCTGAGCCGCGGCCGTCCGCCATCTTGATGGTCTGCGCATGCGCAGGATCCATGAACTCTTATGACTTTGCTTTTAACCTAATTGGTGGATCAATCACCTCTCCCTATTTAAGGCACCTGTGGCCATTGTATCGTTGCCTGATCTTGAGTCTCATTCCCTGTGAGTCTCTGAAGGTGTCGCCTGTGTCCTGCCCGTGTCTTCAGCTGTCTGCTGGATCCCATCCCAGGTGTCTACCGTTTCCACGCTACACCTGCCTACTCCCTCTAAGTATGATGGAGACCCAAAAACCTGTAGGGGTTTTCTTAACCAATGTTCCATTCATTTCGAACTTCAACCTCACAACTTTTCTACTCATCGTTCTAAAGTGGCCTATCTCATCTCTTTGTTTTCCGGACAGGCTCTCGCATGGGCCTCCCCTCTGTGGGAAAGAAATGACCCTTTATTGGAAGATAGTGCCCTGTTTATTTCTACGTTTCGAAGAATTTTTGACGAACCTGGTCGTGTTATCTCTGCAGCTTCCAGTATTCTCCGACTACGCCAAGGATCCCGGTCAGTAGCCCAGTACGTCATCCAATTTCGGATTCTTGCCTCCGAGCTCCAATGGAACACTGAGGCGCTGATAGCTGCCTTCTGGCAGGGGCTTGCCGACAAGATCAAAGACGCACTGACCTCACAAGAGTTACCCTCCTCCTTGGACAACTCGATTTCTCTATGCCACCGTGTAGACATGAGGTTTCGTGAGAGAGATTCCGAAAGAGGAACTTCTTCCAAAGCGCCTGTTCACTCAGCATCTCAAGTTCGTCATCTTCCACCTCCAGTAGAACCCATGGAGGTAGGACGTTCTAAACGAACATCTGAAGAGAGGGAGCGCCGAGTGAAAAATAGACTCTGCATCTATTGCGCCGACTCTACTCACATGCTGAGCTCATGACCTAGAAGGTCGGGAAATGCCAGGCCCTAACCAGTTCTGGAGAGGTAAGGTTAGGGTCCCTGGAGTCCTCTCCATGTTCTATGGATTCTAAAATCTGTGCTTTTGATGTTACCGTTTCCTTTGCTACCAAGTCATTTATGTCTCAAGCGCTTCTAGACTCTGGAGCTGCTGGAAACTTTATCTCTAGTTCTCTAGTGAATCAATGGTTCCTTTAAAAGCAGCTATCGCTGTCACCGCTATCGATGGTTCTCGCATAATTAATGGACTCATCACTCAATGTACGACTCCATTGTCCCTTCAAATTTCTTTGCTGGTCCTTCCTGTTACCACCAGTCCCATTGTACTTGGCCTTCCATAGCTTCAACTTCATTCTCCTCAGATTGAATGGAACACTCCTCAAGTCACTTCCTGGGGTCCGGATTGTCGTCATAGATGTCTGTCTCAAGTTGTTCCACTCAAAATAAATCAATCTTCTATTACACCCTGTCCGCTGGGTCTTCCTCCACAGTATACTTCCTTTGCGGATGTGTTCGATAAAATCCAGTCTGAACGCCTTCCGCCCCATCGGGCGAGGGATTGTCCGATTGATTTACAACCTGGCAAGAACCCTCCTAGGGGTCATGTGTATCCTCTCTCGCTACCAGAGACCCAAGCAACATCTGATTATATCAAGGAGAATCTCCATCGTGGTTTTATTCGACCTTCCACTTCTCCCGCTGGAGTGGGGTTCTTTTTTGTTAAGAAGAAAGATGGGTCATTACGACCCTGTATAGATTATCATGGACTTAATGCCATTACCATTAAAAATCGGTACCCTATTCCGCTAATTACCGAGCTCTTTGACCGCATTAAGGGAGCCCGCATATTCACCAAACTTGATCTCCGAGGCGCTTATAACTTAATCCGCATCAAGTCCGGAGACGAATGGAAGACCGCTTTTAACACCAGGGATGGACACTATGAATATCTAGTTATGCCCTTCGAGTTGTGTAACGCCCCAGCTGTCTTCCAGGGATTCGTGAATGAGATCTTCCGGGACTTGTATGTTTGTGTTGTCGTCTACCTGGACGACATATTAATTTTTTCCCAGGATCTGCCCACTCATCATCAACATGTGGCAGAGGTCCTTTCCAGACTCCGAAGAAACTCATTATTCTGTAAGTTAGAGAAATGTTCCTTTGAGTTATCCCAGATTCCATTCTTGGGATATAGTGTGTCCGGAGTAGGTCTAAAGATGGATCTGGAGAAGGTGAACGCTGTACTACGTTGGCCCCAGCCAACTACCCTCAGAGCAATCCAACGCTTTTTAGGGTTTGCAAACTACTACAGATGCTTCATTCAAGGTTTTTCCTCCATTGCTTCTCCAATAGTGGCTCTGACCCGTAAGGGCGCTAATACTAAACAATGGTCCTCCGAGGCCCTTCAAGCCTTTCGCTTCCTCAAGAAGGCGTTCTCTATCGCTCCTGTTCTTCGACAGCCTGACGTGACCCTTCCTTTCTTTCTGGTAGTAGACGCCTCTAATGTTGGTCTAGGGGCCATTCTATCTCAAAGATCGGAGCAACAAAAATTCCATCCTTGTGCCTTCTACTCTCGAGGTCTTCTACCTGCGGAGAGAAACTATACCATCGGGGACAAGGAGTTGTTGGCCATAAAAGCAGCATTAGAGGAGTGGAGATATCTGCTGAAGGGGGCTCGTCATCCTGTAACTATTTTTACTGACCACAAAAACCTGTTATATCTGTAGTCAGCTCAGTGTTTTAATCCTCGTCAAGCAAGATGGTCACTTTTCTTTTCTCGTTTTGAACTTATCAAACCAGCTTCCAAGAATAGAAAAGCAGACGCCTTATCTCAGGCGTTTGCAACGTCCTCTGACACTGAGGATAGTCCTAATCATCCCATATTGGATCCCAAATGTGTGACTCTGGCCACTTGTTCCATCAAGGTGCTACCATTTGGGAGAACCCTCGTGCCTCCATCTCTACGTAAAAAAATATTATCGTAGTATCATTCTTCCCGTTTTTCTGGACATTCGGGAGAACGCAAGACATTAGAAATCTTTTCTCGAAGCTACTGGTGGCCCTCTATGAGGAGAGATGTCAAAGAATTTGTGGCCGCAAGTGAGGTTTGTTCCCAGTTTAAAACTCCCCCGCAGAACACCAGCGGGATTACTTCAACACTACCCATTCCTTCCTAACCATGGACTCATATTAGTATGGACTTTGTCACCGATCTTCCTCCTAGCAAAAGTTGCAATACCATCTGGGTAGTGGTGGATAGATTTTCGAAAATGGCACATTTTGTTCCTTTGATCAGATTACCTTCATCATCTACTCTGGCTGACCATTTTATCAAGGAGATCTTTCGGATTCATGGATGTCCATCTGAGATTGTTTCGGATAGAGGAGTGCAGTTCGTCTCCAGATTCTAGCGAGCCCTTTGCAAGACCTTGGATATCCGATTGTCACTATCATCCTCCTACCATCCTCAATCAAATGGACAGACCGAGAGAGTCAACCAAGATCTTGAGACTTTCATAAGGATGTTCTCCTCAGCCAACCAAGACAATTGGGTAGATTTGCTTCCATGGGCTGAATTCGCCCATAACAATAAGTATCACGAGTCATCTTCAAAAACTCCATTCTTTGTGGTATACGGTCACCATCAGTCTCTCCCAGAATTTCCTGCCCTCCCTCCCACCCAAGTTCCTGCAGTGGAGAGTTTATGTCAGAGTTTCAAAACCATCTGGTCTCAGGTTAAATCCTCCCTGAAGAAGACATCTGCCAGATACAAGTGTTTTGCTGATAAAAAGAGGCGAGCTATTCCACCACTTTAAGTTGGAGACCGCGTATGGCTTTCTACCAAAAACATTCGCCTGAAGGTTCCGTCCATGAAGTTCGCTCCCCGTTTCATTGGTCCATATAAAATCACTCAGGTGATAAATCCGGTGTGCTTCAAACTACTATTACCCAAGAACCTTCGTATCTCCAACGCCTTCCATGTGTCATTACTCAAGCCTCTTATCAACCGTTTCTCTGTTCCTCCATCAGCACCTCGGCCAGTACAAGTTTATCAAGAGGAGGAGTTTGAAATTACTCATTCTGGATGCCAAAATATCGCAAAGAGTTCTTCGCTTCCTAGTGCATTGGAAGGGCTTTGGTCCAGAGGAGCGTTCTTGGATCCGCGCAGATGATCTCAACGCTCAAGCTCTTCTGAAAAAAATTTACTCCAAGTTTCCGGGCAAACCCGGCTCCAAGTGTTCTGTGCCCACCTTTAAAAGGGGGGGTACTGTCACTCACCGGACCGTGAGTGCCTCTGCGCTGGTGCGTGGTTCTCCATCCTTCCTGCCGGCGCCTGTCCTGAGCCGCGGCCGTCCGCCATCTTGATGGTCTGCGCATGCGCAGGATCTATGAACTCTTATGACTTTGGGACTAGCTCCTCTGCTCTCCAATCTATTTATACAGTTATAGACTCTTATCACTCCTCCACTTATCCGCACCTGGACAAGTCCTCACCTCATCACAGCAGTGGTACAACTTGCTATACGCAGACCACTGACTCTCCCGCTACCTACCTCCACCTGGACAAGTCTTCTCATCACAGCAGTGGTACAACTTGCTATACGCAGACCACTGACTCTCCCGCTACCTAACTGCACCTGTTCACGTCCACTCTACTCTCCTACCAGTACAGCTGCAAGTCGCTGACTCTCCTACCAGTATAGCTGGTAAGTCACTGACTCATCTATTCCATTGGCATTCTCTCTCCATCTGCTGTTATATACGTTCCTACTATTCACCCTACTGCCAGAGGACCGCTGGGTAAACCCCGTCCCTCTGGTAAGCATTGTCAACTGGTGAATCCTGGGCAGAACTCCTAGTGCCCGTGACATCAGTGACTACAAGCGTGGTACTGTGATAGATGCCACCTGTGCAATAAGATCGTTTGTGAAATTTCATCCCTGCTGGATATTCCACAGTCAACTGTAAGTGATATTATTAGAAAGTGGAAGTGTTTAGGAACAACAGCAACTCAGCCACGAAGCGGAAGACCATGTTAGATCACAGAGCAAGGCCAACGACTGCTAAGGTGCATGGTGCGTAAAAATCACCAACGCTCTGCTGATTACACAGCTGAAGAGTTCTGAACTTCCACTAGCATTAATGTAAGAGCAATAACTGTGCATCGGGAGCTTAATGGAATGGGTTACCATGGCCGAGCAGCTGCATGCAGCCTCACATCACCAAGACCAATGCCAAGCGTTGGATGGAGTGGTGTAAAGCACACGGACACTGGACTGTGGAGAAACGTGTTCTATGCAGTGACAAATCATGCTTCTGTTTGGCAGTCAGATGGGCGAGTCTGGTTTTCGCGGATGCCAGGAGAACGTTACCTGCCTGACTGCATTATGCCAGCTGTGAAGTTTGGTGTAGGAGGGATAATGATATGGGGCTGTTTTTCAGGGTTTGGGCTAGGCCCCCTATCTCCAGTGAAGTGCAATCTTAATGCTTCAGCATATGAAGTCATTTTGGACAATGCTGTGCTTCCACCTTTGAGGCAACAGTTTGGGGAAGACTATTTTCTATTCCACCATGACTGTGCCCCAGTGCACACAGCAAGGACTACAAGGACATGGTTTGATGAGATCGGTGTGGAAGAACTTGGCCCGCACAAAGCCCGGACCTCAACCCCATTAACACCTTTGGGATGAACTGGAACAGAGATTACGAGCCAGGTCTTCTCATCCAACATCAGTGCCTGACGTCATACATGCTCTACAGAATGAATGGGCACTAATTCCCACAGAAACAAATAAAGTTACAGCAGCGTCTGCAGTGAGATATGTGAGTATTCCGGAGATGTTTCTTGGATGTAGGTAGCAGGCTTTGGATACAGATTGGATTATATGGTTCCAGAACAGCCAAAATACAGAGTAATCATTTATAAATATACATAAGTGTGTGCACAGATGCTGCAATATTAAAGGCCTGCAGAGCCGTGTGTCATATATGTGAAGCTTTTACCAAAGTCTCAGAAACTACATTTCAGGCAACACAAAGGCCTGTGATCAGCTGTAGACGGATGTGAGTGAAGAGTCTGGGTTACATGACCAGCTACAGGAATACGTGTGACATTTCCAAGTTATAGGTCAGCCAGGAGCCCCCACAGCTGTGACAGGATCGATACACGCGGAGCGTAGGAGAGATATAAATGGAACAGCATTCTCTGAATAACTCAGGCACGTAAGTCTCATGGGACTTGCTGGTTGGAGGGACACAACATCTACATCAGGAAGTAATAGGAGTATAATTTTCTGCCTCCCCGTATAATGGCTTATTCACATAGATGGAGATGTAGTGCTCACCCCCTTAAAGAGCTCATTAGTGTAGGAGAGGGACAGCACATGAATCAGCGCTAGCAGACCTACGCTGACCTTACAACGTCACTGTAAAGGAGCAGTAATACTGCACAACGCTGGGGACAGCTGGGAACACCGTGCGCTAATCCAGACCCCAGTAACTTACACACTCACCGATCTATAAAACATAAAGTGACAGGAACAGACCATCGATGTCCACTGTCAGCGTATCCGACCCCACCTAATACTTTATAGACTAACAGATCCTAACATTTCTCGGACAGGATTTATATAGTTCTGTCAATCAACTGCGCTAATGACGTAACAGGTATTACTTCACTATATTAAATAGGAAACTGAAGATTTGTACTGTACCAAAAAATAATAGTAATAAAATTCGATTACAGAGGAGTCGATTAGCTTTGTATACAAAAAAAGGATCTCATGTTGTGATTTGGCTACAGAGACGCTGTCACTTCCTTATATTACAGCATTATAACAGAAATAACTGGGTTTCTTCTATGTATAAAAACCTCCTGTGAAGACAAATATCTGCCTGTCTGAGCTGGAGGGGTCCTGTGTCTCCAATTCTGGCAGGATGCAAAGTGTGATATGTTAGTAATTCATGATCGGCCATTAACCGGGGCCCAGACGGCAGGCCACCGCGTCCAGTACCCCGGGGCCCAGAGGGCAGGCCACCGCGTCCGGTACCCCGGGGCCCAGAGGGCAGGCCACCGCGTCCAGTACCCCGGGGCCCAGAGGGCAGGCCACCGCGTCCAGTACCCCGGGGCCCAGAGGGCAGGCCACCGCGTCCAGTACACCGGGGCCCAGAGGGCAGGCCACCGCGTCCAGTACACCGGGGCCCAGAGGGCAGGCCACCGCGTCCAGTACACCGGGGTCCAGAGGGCAGGCCACCGCGTCCGGCACCCCGGGGCCCAGAGGGCAGGCCACTAGTTATATAGGAACGCTGTAGAATAGATGTAGAGGTGTAGTATAGATGTAGCAGTACAGTTGTGAAGTAGTTATATAGGAACGCTGTAGTATAGATGTAGAGGTGTAGTATAGGTGTAGTATAGATGTAGAGGTGTAGTATAGATGTAGAGGTGTAGTATAGATGTAAAGGTGTAGTATAGATGTAGAGGTGTAGTATAGATGTAGAGGTGTAGTATAGATGTAGAGGTGTAGTATAGATGTAGAGGTGTTGTATAGATGTAGAGGTGTAGTATAGATGTAGAGGTGTAGTATAGATGTAGAGGTGTAGGAGTACAGATGTGATGGAGTTATATATGAACGCTGTAGTATAGATGTAGAGGTGTAGTATAGATGTAGAGGTGTAGTATAGATGTAGAGGTGTAGTATAGATGTAGAGGTGTAGGAGTACAGATGTGATGAAGTTATATATGACACTGTAGTATAGATGTAGCAGTACAGTTGTGATGTAGTTAAATAGGAACGCTGTAGTATAGATGTAGAGGTGTAGTATACATGTAGAGGTGTAGTATAGATGTAGAGGTGTAGTATAGATGTAGAGGTGTAGTATAGATGTAGAGGTGTAGGAGTACAGATGTGATGGAGTTATATATGACACTGTAGTATAGATAGTATACATGGTCTTAGACTCCTAGGTAGGGCAAAGCATAGTATACATGGTTCCCCAGCGCAATACAGAGTGAAAAAGATGTATAACTAAACGATGCAAATATTAAAGTATAACTGTATTAAGTGGTAAAACAGGCATAAAAACCATACATAAACAAGAAAAACAAAAAATTCAGAAGCGATGTTTTCTTAGACAATATTCATGAGAAGTATATGATAAAACCAATGGGGGCTAAGGTGTAGGACTAAAATCCATAAGTTTTAGACATCCGGTATAAACACGTTGACCACTGGATTCCAATTCAGGAACAACAAATGACAGCAATTATAATAACTCTTATCTGGGAAGGGTGGGTAGTGCACTTACCTTCCTTCCCAGGTAGCCACGTCCCGCTGCTAACGAGTAGAACTGATGACCAATTGTAGAGATCACCCACGGCCGTGGACTTCTCCTATGGACTCGCTGGAATAGTTCAATAGTTCCCGATATATCTCTGAAGAAGAGGCGTAGGGAGTGTCTGCAGGTATGCCACTCTGAGAATCCAACCAATGAAAATCCTTTCTGAACATTTGAAAAAAAGTAGTTAAGGATCCACGGTAGCACTGCTTTCTTTAGTGCTTCTACAAATATCCCTGAGGAAGCCCCTAGCGGGGTGAAACGCGTAGGTACTTTATTGACATCAACTTTCACTTTGGACATTGATTTTTTCCTTTCCACATACTGAGAACAGAATCGCCAAATTTTACTCTAGGCGCATGTGTGGACAA